>NC_091117.1:219329376-219466876 GCF_040183065.1 Periplaneta americana
ATGTCTGGTAAAAAGAGTACAAGTCAAAACCTGCTGTAGAACGCCGCATTCTCTGATGCACATAACAGTATCTTCAAAATCATGTACGACGTTAAACAGTTTTTTTGCTCTCCTGTAAAATAAGGTTTTTTGACTTGTACTCTAATGATCGCCCATCAAAGATTTGCTTCCTTTGTCGTCACATGTTAAGAAAAATTAACATCTATAAAATTATTGTAGCAGTATAGGTCTTTTACTTCAGTTATCGGATTATATAGAATGAACCAGAACTCTACAGACAAACTTTCACAGATTGTTCAGGGATGTTGGCTGAGTGTTTTGATATAACGAACCTATGGTCTTCGGTGATTTATTACTGAATAATGTGTTATTCATTAACAAACCTGAAAATCCTTTAACAATCTGTGAAAGTCTGTCGGTAGAGTTCTGGTTCACCCTGTATATTACGAAAAATTAAGATACAAGTAAAATATAATACTGTGGAGGTATAAGTTATTGCTTCATTTGTAATTTGACATTACGTAAGAAATAAGAACAGATATTGTGGAAGTAATACTTCGTGCTGATTCATTATTTAACCTTGTAATAAAAATCCATTAATGTAGGCCTATTTCTTTAAGTATCTGCAATTATTATGTATGATATTAAAATTAAATTCAAACAGTAACTATAGGAACACGAACATCCAAGTACATTGACTGTTCTTTAATAAAAAGTTACAGCCAAATTTTTCAGAGGTGTTGGTGTATCGCTTTATTTATAAATTTTTGTTCGGAAAAAAATCTCTACAAACGACTACGAGTAAGTCGCCACTGTATATATTTCAAATAAAATGTATTCTTATTTTGGAAACGCCAAGTTTCTTAAGTGGAGAGGATGGTAATTTTTTAACCTTTTTTCCTATTTGGTGTAAATTATTAATTTTTTGTATGTAGAGAGCTCAAAGCTGTGGCAACTCAACCAAATAAAAATATTTAAAAAAATTATTTGGGGCCCAAATTTGAAAAAGAAAAATATATATATAACCAATGCAGGATTATACTAAAACCGATATATCTAAACCGTTTTTAAAGATAGATTCAAACAGTTTTTGCAATGTATTTGCAAAAGTATGTTCTGCAAACTGTCTGTAATAGAATTTTGATATTAGTCCCTGCGTTTGTGAAATAAACAATTAAAATTTAGTAACAATTTTCTGATTTCCTTTCTTGCAAACAAACGGACGTATTTTTAAAATGAATTCTGTTACAGAGAAAAGTTTCCTAATAGTCTAAAGAATGTGTGTTCTAAATTTCATGCATATATCTTTAATAGTTCAGAAATTATATTCATTTTGTCTGACAATGTAGCAAAAAAATATGAAGTTACTGGAAACCGATAAAAGCGGGCGTGTGATTTAAAAATCCATAGGGCACGAAGTTTAAAAATGACGTCTCAACATCCGATAAGAGCACAAATATCCACAAAATGTTATGCAATGCATTCCACACATATCAAAGGGTATTTTAAAGAAAAAAAAAATTTGAAAATTTAATTTACCGGAAACAACAATAGGCTAAAAGTGGGCGAGTGATTTAAAAATCCATAATGCAGGAAGTTTAAAAATGGCAATCCACACATATCACAGAGTATTTTAAAGAATTTTTTTTAAATTCATTCATTTTTCATCACAAATACCATCCTCTCTCCTTAAGCAACACTGTTAGATGAAGTTAATTGAATATGAAAATTTACACCAAACATTTTTGTAAAAATCGTAATACACCAATAGATAGAAACTATCTAACAGACATTTCTATAATGTCTGGGATAAAAGAAGCAAGTTCTTGATCGTGTAAGAATCGATTACTTACAACATCACAATAAATTTCGCTTTATTCTTGGTATACGAGTATAGCAAAACAACCAACATAACTGTAGTTAGTTGGTGTCTGTCTCGAGGCATCCACTGAGGGATAATAAAATGTTTCCATTGTGGGTTATATAAACACTGAAGTTGATACAAAATCGTTAAATACATGATGGAGAGACATTTGAAAACACCCTCACTTGAAGCGTTCTTGTGGGAAGAGAGATTTGATTTTATGGTGAGTTATACGTTTAGCAAGGGAATTGCATTATTATATTTTTCTTTCATAAAATCTCTCCCCAGTTCTCTTGAGCGTAAAGTATGTTTTATGAATTTCGGGGCCGCTTCATCGCAACATCTACTTGTGTATTCAAGGGAGGTGCTCGGGCTGCGAGTGGACGGCGCTGCGCAGGGTGCCCAACTTTGCAAGCTGCAAGCTTCCTCTCAGTTCCCTATTCTTTCCACTTATGTCAGCTTGTTGCGTGAATTAATCTCCATTTAAATTCACTGTCAATGCCGTCTTTCCCATCATCATCTTCGTCATATGGACAGGTGATTTGCAAAACTGTCCTTTTCCAAATACGAAAAAAAAAAATGTTTTCATATGATTATGTTATTATTAAGAAGCTGATTCCTATGTAATTAAATATTCTTTTTGCGTGTGATAAACACAATTAACAAATGATGAAAGAGTGATGGAACGGAGAAAAATTCTCTCCGGCGCCGGGATTTGAACCCGGGTTTTCAGCTCTACGTGCTGAAGCTTTATCCACTAAGCCACGCCGGATACAACCCCGACGCCGTTTAGAATCGTCTCAGATTAAGCTCCATCTCTTGGGTTCCCTCTAGTGGCCGCCCTCTGCACTACGTCATAGATGTCTATGAACGCAGGACCGAAGTCCATACATGTGTTGAGGTGCACTCGAATGAGTGACTGGTTGGCCGGGATCCGACGGTATAGGCGCCGTCTTAAATCACAAAGTGATTTATTACGCATATCATATATATATATATTTTGATGTACCGAAGTACATATGATATTTCCATGCAGATATTCTGCGTCATCATATGATGAAAGAGTGATGGAACGGAGAAAAATTCTCTCCGGCGCCGGGATTTGAACCCGGGTTTTCAGCTCTACGTGCTGATGCTTTATCCACTAAGCCATGCCGGATACAACCCCGACTCCGTTTAGAATCGTCTCAGACATCTATCACTTAGTGCAGAGGGCGGCCACTAGAGGGAACCCAAGAGATAGAGCTTAATCTGAGACGATTCTAAACGGCGTCGGGGTTGTATCCGTAGAGCTGAAAACCCGGGTTCATATCCCGGCGCCGGAGAGAATTTTTCTCCGTTCCATCACTCTTTCATCATATGATGACGCAGAATATCTGCATGGAAATATCATATGTACTTCGGTACATCAAAATATATACAATTAACAAAGTTAAAAATTCCGAACATGAAGTTTCAAGTTTAAAACCCGAATTTTATTTCACATAAAAACACATATTTTCACAAAAAAAAAATATGTAAAAACATATTTTCAGGAAATCTATTATAAACACATAAATCTTGGAGTTCTTTTACTTAAACATTTTTTACAAGAACTTTTAAATATTTTTAAAACTAAATCAATTATATAACTAAGAAGTACGTTATCTTTTTTAAGAATTCTTGGTTGCTTCGTGTTTCTAAGCGCTGTGTGGTGTATCCGTGATCCATTTTCTTAATAGTATCGCCTCAAGTTCTGAGAACTGGTAGGCAGTATATCAGTGTTATTATTAGAGAATAAATTAACATGGACAAGGAGGAGAGATCTTGCAACACGTAATTAGGCATGTTTATTGTTGCTGAAGATGATTTCATTCCACGCTTTGTTTGTGAAACACAACAGATAAGAGCTCGGGTATGAACATCAGTTAATTTAAACAAATCTCTCGCCTCTCGCTTATGTCCATCAAGTAAGGTAATATATCTTGTTGTGATTCTCTGTTATCGGGCTTCGTCAATTGATATCCTTCAATATACACTGGAAGATGATTTTTTAGATTTAGATTTTTTTAGATTTAGATTTATTTATTTAACCTGGTAGAGATAAGGCCGTCAGGCCTTCTCTGCCCCTCTACCTCTAAGATGGTTGTTTAAAAAACGATTTGGCTTTCCTATTAGCAAATCTAAGCGTTTTGTGTGATACCATAAAAAAACTCGAAACATCCAAAAACCTATTGTCTGAAACAGGGAGGTGCGTGCCGTGGAAATTAAACTAGAATCATTACCAGGTTCAGAAGCACAAGTACTAAGGGGCAAATTCCAGAATGTGTTTGGGAAAAACAGTGGATATAAAAATGTGTAAAGTTCAAGTATTGGAGGATGTGCCCGTAGGTGAAATTGACGGTGTTTGTGTTTGTGACACTCCTCTCTTAAATATGCACGACTGACGTCCTGTGATGTGGAAAGATCGTTTTCACAGTGTAAGTCGTTGTTCGGAGATAATCGGCATGCATTTGTGATGGAGAATTTGGAGATGACCATTTTTTGTTCACTGCAATTCTCGGCCAACAACTAGCACTCAAGTGTGGTTGGTGAGTACCTAGTAACATTTTATTTTTCAAGTTAAGTAAGGTATTTTTGTCATATTTAAAAAAATATATATATATATTTTATTTTTAGCAAATATTTTCGTACTTTTTAGCACATAAATTAAAATTTTTAGCACATAAAAATCCGCTCCCTAGTTATTATTAGTACACATGCATCTAGAAGTGGCGATAATTTGTGTCAAAAATATCTCTTTCCTATAATATTTTTGCAATGAAATACGGGTGCTGTTGTAAATTTCATCCTTTCCATCTCCCCGTGCACAGCAAAACTTCCCTTTTCCATTGAGTAATTTTGTAACTAAACTCTCCTTCCTTGTATAGCCCAAATCTGCTTAATTAATACCCAAAGGGTGAAACGTAACCATTTTTCTCCTATTACTATGTATGCTAGTGATTTTCTAAATGTCGGGTAGAATTTTCTTTTCCCAAATTTGTTTCGAATTTCAAGTACTGGCAAATACAACTGGCAGTTATTTTGTAACTGTTATGTTGGCAACAATAGTTTTGGTTTGCAGGTAAAGGAAAATGATGAAATATATGTATGTATGTATGTATGTATGTATGTATATATGTATGTATGTATGTATGTATGTATGTATGTATGTATGTACACTGCAAGTGGGCAAGCACCCGGTGGCAGTGGTATACACAATATAAACAATACACAATACAATAAGAATACACAATACAATTTAACACAATAATTACAGTTCATAATAAAACATAAAGTAACCTAATTTTACAATACAACCTACATATGTATAGGCCCTACATAAGTTTCAATAGTCTTTCACTTTACTCTCATCTCACTCACTGTAGTGGCATTATGACGCATTTCACTCACACTTTAGGACACATTTCACTGACACTATAGAACACATTTCATCGACACTATAAATTATCACTGATTGGAACTGTTCACTGCACTGTAAAACCATAACTTCACTGACTCACCAAGCTTCATTGATACAACAGTTCAAATAAGACAAATAATTACACCCTTATGCATACTTATAAACAGAACTAATAAACAGAACTACATGTAAACTAAACATTTCTAGTCTAAGACCCTCTTACACGCTATTTTTAAATAATTTACAATTCAAACCAAGGGGGTAACTCGTCAGGCTAAATAAATACATGTCACCATAAAAAATTAAATGTTAAATGTCCCTTAATTTTAATTTACACTTTATACACAACATTTTAAGTTATTCTTGAATCTCCTTAACGAAGGACAGTCCTCAAAGACCGCTGCAGGTAGGTCATTCCAATCATTTATAGTACTTACTTACTGGCTTTTAAGGAACCCGGAGGTTCATTGCCGCCCTCACATAAGCCCGCCATTGGTCCCTATCCTGAGCAAAATTAATCCATTCTCTATCATCATATCCCACCTCCCTCAAATCCATTTTAATATTATCTTCCCATCTACGTCTCGGCCTCCCTAAAGGTCTTTTTCCCTCCGGCCTCCCAACTAACACTCTATATGCATTTCTGGATTCGCCCATACGTGCTACATGTCCTGTCCATCTCAAACGTCTGGATTTAATGTTCCTAATTATGTCAGGTGAAGAATACAATGCGTGCAGTTCTGTGTTGTGTAACTTTCTCCATTATCCTGTAACGCCATCCCTCTTAGCCCCAGATATTTTCCTAAGAATCTTATTCTCAGACACCCGTAGTCTCTGTTCCTCTCTCAAAGTGAGAGTCCAAGTTTCACAACCATACAGAACAACCGGTAATATAACTGTTTTATAAATTCTAACTTTCAGATTTTTCGACAGCAGACTGGATGATAAAAATTTTTCAACCGAATAATAAGAGGCATTTCCCATATTTATTCTGTGTTTAATTTCCTCCCGAGTGTAATTTATATTTGTTACTGTTGCTCCAAGATATTTGAACTTCTCCACCTCTCCAAAAGATAAATTTCCAATTTTTATATTTCCATTTCGTACAATATTCTGGTCACGAGACATAATCATATACTTTGTCTTTTCGGGATTTACTTACAAACCTATCTCTTTACTTTCTATTTAAAAATGAGAATTTACCTACATTCGTTTTCTGTTTCCTACATTTGATTTTAAAATCATGATCGTTCCTACCATAATATAACCAAGCTTGTAAAATTTAACATAATTAATAATTAATATCCTTGTCAATGACACGTTTAAAATCCACATAGTGGGATATCTTCAGTTGTCATCGTATATTAGCAACGATAATAAGTTTTTCATCAATATGTTCAAATATATGGAGAAGAATGTAGTTACACAGAAGGCTACAAAGAGACACGCGCTAGCACTTGTATTTAGTGGAGCTGATGCTGCTGGACGTGGTCAGTAATTGTACGCGTGATTGACGGAATATAAAATTAGCAGCTCTGGCGCTGAATTGCGTTTCGCAGCGATTCCCTGGCGACAAGGGGACATTACCGCGTGGCGGGTGATTCACAGTTCGGTCAGATAATTAAGTTGCGCGAAATAATTATCAATCAACGTAAAAGATAATGTTTTAGTTTCACCGCAATTTAAGGGTTACGACAATGATACTTCAGACCCCTGCGGCAGCTGAGTGGTCATAACTTCGGCCTATCATGCAGGTGGACGGGTTCGAGTACCGGTTAGACTTGATAATAAAACATCCGTAGTGGCACTTGTGGAGGATAAGGTCGCATTTGGAATTTTTCTCAGCGTTCTTCCTTTTCCCCATACAAATCATCTACATCATTTGGTCAAGATTTCTCCATTCCATCATCATTCCATAGCATTCTTTGAACCCCATCCAAGATTTTGTGAAATCACAAAGTTTTCTATACTCGTCAAACTGTTTGGAAGCCATTGAGTGTTAGGAATGCTTGTTGCTCAATTTGTTATATAAATTGTAAACAATCACCCTTTAAGAATGAAATAGTAGAAAGCCGCCAATACGTAGATCAGGCCTGCAGAACTCGTAAGTAGGGGAAATATGACGTCAGCCTCACTCCACTTCTATTGGGGATGATCGACTTCCGCGTAGAGTTATTTCCATTTTCTGACCGTCAAAGGTCCATCAGTGGCGGCATGTAATTTTCAAAAAGGATTGTAATAAATTCATTGTTTTTATAATGCGTTATCTCGTTTCAAGGTTTACAATTATGCTAGATTTCCTGTCGGTAGTTTCTTTGAGATTTCTTTGCATCTAACCTGCTTTAGATTTTCGAAAACTTTCCTCCTATCACCTGCATTTAAGTAATGCACCTTGAAAGTCACTATTAATTTCAATTCAAAATGAACACAACGAGTGACGTCTTTAACTTTACAGTATATAAATAAATAATCAATAGATAGTTCGTAATAATGAACTTACCCGAAAGTTTGTGCATTCCATAATTTTTAATAATATGGACTTTGTTAAAATGTGGTTTAATATTGAAATGACGAGTAGAAATAAATTTGATGGGACACAGTAAACAAGCAATTATTTCGTCTTCAACAACAAAATAATCATATTTCCATTTCCTTTGGAAGTAGTATTCCTTCATTGGTTTAGATTTTGCCATGTTCCAGTTCTCTTTAAACTGCAGTACACATATTATTTGTTTGTTTGTTTACTCATTTATTTATTTATTTATTTATTTATTTATTTATTTATTTATTTATTTATTATTAAGTCCTACTTATTTATTATTTATTTATTTATTATTAAGTTCTATTTATTTGTTTGTTTGTTTATTTATTATTAAGTCCTGTTTGTTTGTTCGTTCGTTCGTTCGTTCATTTACTTATTTATTTATTTATTTATTTATTTATTTATTTATTTATTTATTTATTTATTTATTTATTTATTTATTTATTTATTTATTTATTTATTTATTTATTTATTTATTTATTTGGCTGGAGTGCGTTACAATGTTGAATGACAGCATTGACATCCGGTCATATAGCTATCACTCACTTATCAACGTACAATTTATTTATCGTCCTATTACTAGTAAAACCAGTTAAGACCAGTAATACAAGTTTTGTAAAAACAGGAATTAAAACTTTATTAATGCACGAAAAATCATAATAAATTCTTCAAATAAAGTAATTGGTTTGTTGCCTGCATAAACCATTTCGGACTTATTTCATTTTAGAAGAATACAGATCACGGAAAGACAAGTCGGGGACTGTACTTAACTTATTTTACACAAAAAGTGGATGTAATCGGTTTTACTACTAATAGGACGATATATACATAGGTAGACCTTCTTACATTATATGCACACATACATTTTAAAATTTATTTTACATGTCTTTCAATTTATTTATTTCCCTCATTCATTTTTCTCTTACTTTCTAAAGGTATGTTCCTAAGGATTTTATTATCTGTTCATTTGTAATTCTTGAGAGCGTACTGTATACCTGCCACCATGAGAATGAATGTTGATGCAGCTGAGCGCAACTAGAACGTCATGACCGCACTAGTAGAAAAGGTGGGTGGGGTAAGAAAGGGGAGTATAGCAGTCGCTCTGAGGAGCTACAGTTCTGCAGGTCTGATCTAGATGGACACACCAATAAGTGTTCCACTTCAACTTTAAAAATTTGAGAACGACAAAGCAAGTTTTTAGCTTGAATTTTAATATACCGTACTACAGCTTTTCTGTATGTGAATGTACGTGTGACAGCGATAAAATAGACAAACTCATTTTAGTTTCGTTAATATAGTTTGCTTTAGTTCTATTTCCTTTTAATTTCTTATGAGTTTAAATAAAGAGAGCTGGAGCGCGCGTGCCATGTTGGAGCAAGTTAATGAAAAAATGGATGTTGAGATCGAGAAGGGAGAGAACGTTTTAAGCAGTATATTCATACAGAACTTCTGGAATATCAGTGGCTTGTTGGCCTCACAAGCTGAGAAACGCTCACATAAAGCTACAGGTGTGACCTACAAATTCACAGTGTCTATGAAAAACAATGTTCGTAACACTGGAAAAGGGAAAACGTCCGTTATGAATTACTTTTGTAGCCCAACCACCCGCAAATTGGAAAGACCTTTTTTCAATTATTTGTTTAGTGTTTGTTCTGGCTGCTAGTTGAGTTATATTTAGAAGTGAAAATGCAGCTATTTATTTTGTAAAAAAAAAAAAAAACACACAAAATATGTTCACAAAATATGAATATTATTATATAGAATATAAGTTTTGAAATTGTATTTTTTTTAATATTCAATCATGGAATATAGCTGAGGTAATCTTAAAAAAAAAGTTGTTTTATTTAACGACGCTCGCAACTGCAGAAGTTATATCAGCGTCGCCGGATGTGCCAGAATTTTGTCCCGCAGGAGTTCTTTTACATGCCAGTACATCTACTTATATGAGCCTGTCACATTTAAGCACACTTAAATGCCATCGACCTGGCCCGGGATCGAACCCGCAACCTTGGGAATAGAAGGACAGTTCTATTCCAACTTCCCAACCAGGTCGACTGAGGTAATCTTGATATTTAAAAAAGATCAAAGAAATACTGTAATAAATACATAGGTATAAGCCTCTTATATACAGCTTATAAATTACATATATATCACGAATAAATAATCAATAACCTTGTTAAAATCTTAATAGAAACATTAGAGGAAGAACAAGCTGGTTTCAGAAAAGTGCAATCATGTACTGTTCTCCAACCAGGAGATCAACCGTGAAAGGAATATGCTTATTATTGCGTCATCTATTAGAGCGAAGTAGATAATATTACCGTTATAACGTCTCAAAAATATGCGCTCTCCCGCATATGTTATTTCCTGTAAGGAGGAATTAAAAGACCAGGAGATTAACAGTGATCTAATTTTGTAACTAGGGTAGTATAAATATGTGTGTAAAATGTTATCGTTTGTGTTGTGATAGCTAGCCAATGGAGATGCGTGTACCCACGTGTGTGACCTTATGACATCTTATGACATCAACATTCATTCACAGCATTACCCCGCTGCGTCTCATTCCCCGGAGACTTTCTTGTGGTTGGAGTACAGTAGTGACAAGATTTTTAGTATCAAAAAGATTTTATGAAAACGAACTGAAGCCAATTCTGGAACACATATAGCGTTTGTTGACATTGAGAAATCTTTTGATTCCATGAACAAAAATGAGAAGCTCATTTCCAAAAAGTGCCAACTCCAAAAGATTTCGAAAATTAAATAACAGGTGATACCAATTTTTGGAACCACGATAAGATGGTGAAAGCAAAATTTTCAAGAACGTACCATATCCATGTTAAATTATATAAAAATGGCAATAACTACCAAATCTACTCTGAGTTCTCGGCCAAAAGATACCACATTCCTTCAGCAAATTACCTGCTTCACATGATGCACGACAGTGGTGGATGTAAAATGCAACTATGTACTTCCTTAGGAGTATGATGGGTTATTTCGTGAGACTGGGAAATTTCATGCCTTAAATGTTGATTTTTAGTGGGTAAACTGGCAGGAAATAACACATGTTTCTGTTACATCTTAAAAAAATAGTGAAAATAAGTGAGGCTTAAATGGTAACAGTGTATTGCACTTTTTTATACAAGAACACCTGCTTGAGAACATAAGGGTTTTTTAAAAGGGGAGGGGGAAGACGAGTCAGAATATTTTAGACTCATGTAAACAAGTTTCACGTCAAAATTATATTCACCAAGCTAAGAAAACGAATATAATCCACGTTATAAGAGAAGTGGGATATACATTACATCTGTTGACTTCCTAAAAAAAATCTGTTCCTCCATTCACTCTTTGAGTCGCTTGAGAAAATTCTTGCCCCAGCAACTAAAACTTACCCTAGTGCAAACCCTAGTAATGCCGCACTTCGATTATTGTGACGTTTTGTTAAGTGACCTAAGTTCTGAACTGTCAGTCAAGTTACAGCGAGCTCAGAATATGTGCGTCAGATACGTGTGCAACATCCGACGATATGATCACATATCACCGTCCTTCGCAAGTCTCCCGTGGCTCCGACTTAAAGAACGCAGAACTTTACACTCTTTGTCTTTACTCTTTCGAATTCTGCACACCTCAACACCAAATTACCTTTCGTCTCGTTTCTCTTATCTATACTCTAACCACGACGTAAATACCAGATCACTTATCTGTGGCACGCTAAATATACCTCTTCATAGAACATCTTGTTATTCCTCATCTTTTACAATATCCACCTCGCGTCAATGGAATTCCTTGTCACAAAGTATTAGGGGCTGCAAGACAACAAACACCTTTAAGAACAGCTTAAAAGATAACCTTATTAGCATTTCACTCCAATCATACTGATTTAAACTATCACTGACTACATTGTTACTTTTTGCTTTAGACATCATCCTGATAGTGCTGTATTTTCAAAATTGTCTCATAATGATCTCGTTCTATTATCTATTATTATTTGAAATATATTAACATTCTATGTATTTTAGCTTAATTCTGCTACACAGTTTATTTCAGTGTTTAATTAATAGTTCATAGTATTTTGTTGTTTAATTCGTAAATAACTCTTGTATACATGTAACTTTCGTCTAAATCAAATTGTTGAATTCTTTGCAAGTTGATGCATATGTATATACACTTTTTGCTGGTTGAGTGGAAGAGAAGGCCTTACGACCTTAACTCTGCCAGCTAAAATAAATCATCATTATTATTATTATTATTATTATTATTATTATTATTATTATTATTATTATTATTATTATATAGTGAATTTGAAAGAGAAAGATTATTTGGAAGGAACAATGACATAAGTGATAGTAAAATAGTTGATGAGGGTGAGCGATTCACAATATATATATATATATATATATATATATATATATATATATATATATATGTATAGTCACGTCGCTCTAATTTTCGGCAGCCAATCGCGTTGCAGGTCGGCTACATTTAAACGTGTGCGTATTGTGATTCGCTGATTCAATTCTTAAGGCTCCATAAACACTTAATAAAATCGCCCGCCATTTTAGCTCTTTAGTTGGCGTTCGCAGAACGCACACGAAGACGTTATTTGCCGCCCAATTATTCGCTGAATTACAGTGCGTTTGATTTATTATCATAGGAGCTACGACATGATAATGTTTAACGGTGTTGCAAATAGATTCCTCGTATGGTAGCTCGGCAACGTAAGAACAAAAATGGCGAATGATACTACCTACCTAGACTTTATAGAGCCTTCACTTTCTAAGACGTAAGCAAAGAGGAGGAGTCACGCAGGGAATAACAGCGTCGGGACTATAATTTGGGAATATTTTAGGCACTAAAATAATTTAGTTAATAATAATGTTTGTCTACATTATAATTGAAGAGTCCACTGCAAATCATTTTAACGACTTCTATATAAATATTATTCAGAACTTAAACATTCAAGATTGTGCAGAAGATGCTGCACTTGGTTACCTAACTGATGCATTTAACACTGAGTTTTTAGGTCTCAAATTTA
Source organism: Periplaneta americana (assembly GCF_040183065.1). Lineage (NCBI taxonomy): Eukaryota > Metazoa > Arthropoda > Insecta > Blattodea > Blattidae > Periplaneta > Periplaneta americana. The sequence goes on from NC_091117.1 coordinate 219,342,257, forward strand.
TTCCCACTACCGCAGCAGAAATCATGCATGTGATAAAACAACTAAAAACAAAATATTCCTCTGGATATGATGAAATTCCAAGTAAAGTTCTGAAAGCTTGTTCTGAAATATTATCCCCTCCGTTAAGCTATCTATGCAATTTGTCAATGCAATGTGGTATTTTTCCAGAAAGACTCAAATATTCAATAGTAAAACCAATATTCAAAAAGGGAGATAAATGTACTATTGCTAATTACAGACCCATATCATTATTAACAACATTTTCAAAAGTGTTTGAGAAAGTTATGTATAATAGATTATATCATTACCTGGAGTCCAACAATATATTAGTTTTAGAACAGTTTGGATTTAGAAAACAAAAATCGACAGAGAATGCTGCTTTTAGTTTGGTGGATGAAATACTAAATTCATTAAATTCGAAACTACATGTAGGTGGGATTTTTTGTGACTTGGCTAAAGCATTTGATTGTGTAGACCATAGTATATTAGTAAAAAAAATTGAAGTTTTATGGTATTAAAGATGAGATGTTGGGTTGGTTTACATCGTACTTATCAAATAGAACACAAAAAGTAGAAGTAAATGTACCAAATAGTCATAAAGTTACTTATTCAGAATTTAAAAATATTAAACATGGTGTTCCGCAGGGGTCAATTTTAGGTCCATTGTTGTTTCTGGTTTATATTAATGATTTAGCCTTGACCATAAACAATTCATCCCATGTAATTTTATTTGCAGATGATACAAGTGTAATTATTTCAAGCAAACAATACGATCATTTTATAAACACTTCTAATACAGTGCTGAATCTAATGAATGAATGGTTCCATGCAAATAAACTAGCACTTAATGTTGATAAAACCAGTGCAGTCAAATTTAGTACACACAATAGTGCTCAGGTTTCCTACAGTATTCGATTAAATGGAACTCATCTCAAAGAATCTATAAGCACAAAGTTTCTTGGTTTAGAATTGGATAGTCACTTGAACTGGAAAACGCATATAGAATGTATTACTCGTAAATTGAGCTCTGCCTGTTATGCATTAAGATCCTTATCTACTATTGGTGATATAAACTTACTTAAAATGTCATACTTTGCATATTTTCACTCTGTAATGAAATATGGATTAATATTCTGGGGTAACTCGTCTGAAGCTAAACACGTTTTTGTTTTACAAAAGAAAGCTATAAGAATAATGGCCGGTGTGCATAAAAGGACCTCATGTAAAAATATTTTCCGAAACTTAGAAATCTTGACTTTACCTTGTGAATACATTCTTTCCCTAATGATGCTGTATATTAAGAACCAAGATAAATTCAGTACTAATCAAGACATTCATCATTTTAATACAAGACATAAATCAGGTCTTCATCTACCCTCTGTTAGTCTAAGCTGTTTTAAAAAAGGAGTTCGCTATTCATGTATAACAGCCTTTAATGCACTGCCTAATTATCTTAAAGATTCGAAGAACAACGAGAAAAGGTTCAGAAAAGAATTAACCAAATTTCTACATACTCATACCTTCTACACAATTGATGAATTGTTTATGCTTGTGAATTGAATTATTCTACTTAAATGACATGTACAATTTTATATAGCTCAACTAAAATATGTTTTTATATTGACTTAATCTGTTTACTATGTATTGTACTTTTTGTTTAGCATAACTGATGAATTGTATGTACTGTAAATTGAATAGTATATTGTATAGGTCAACTGATGAATTGTTTAAGCTTATAAATTGAATAAATCTACTTCATATGAATTGTATAGCTTAACGAAAATAAGTTTGTAAATTGAACTAATTTGATTGTATATGTTTGTATAGTTTGGCTGATGAATTGTATATGTTCTTAAAATGATTACTAGTCTGTGTAGCTCTACTGATGAATTGTATATAGACCTACTGTAAATTGAATGGTAATATGTATAGCTCAACTGATGAATTGTTTATGATTATAAATTGAATTAATCTACTTGATATTAATTGAACAAATTTGTATAGCTTAATGAAAGTATGCTACTTTGTATTGTATATATTTGTATAGTTTTGGCCGATGAATTGTATATGCTTTAAATTGAATAGTAATCTATATAGCTCTACTGATAAATTGTTTGTGTTTGTAATTTGAAGTAGTTTGCATGATATGTATTATCAATTTCTGTATATCACAACTGGTTGAATTGTTTATGCCTTAAATTTAATTAAATTGTTTTGTATTATAATATAGCTCAACTTATGAATGATCGTTTGCGTTTGTAAATTTAATAATCTGATTGGCTATGTATTGTATACTTTTAGTAGAGCCATCGATGTAGCTCAGTCGGCAGACTCGCTGGGCTGCTGATCCGGAGCTGCGTTCGGGCTTGGGTTGGATCCCCCTTTGGACTTTGGTTTCTTCGGAGGTTTTCCCCAGCCGTGGGACTGAAGCCGGATGGTCTATGGCGAGTCCTTGGCATCAACCCCTATGATTTGATTACCCCCTTTCATTTGATTACCTGGTTTGGTTTTTCCTAGGTTTCCCCCACCGAAAAGGCAAATGCCGGGTAATATTTTGGCCAAAATGTAAAAAAATGTAAAAAAATTGTACAAAATTGTAAAAATTGTAGAAAATTACTAAATTGTAAAACTATAAAAATTTGTAAAAATTGTAATTGTAATATTGTAAAATGTTGACATGTTCCACATCTTAAAGCTTCATTGCTCATGTAAGATCTATGGAATAAAATAAATGAATGAATGAATGAACAAGAATGATGGATGTCACTTTCTTGACGAAATTGAACCAAGACTGTCAATGCATAGCTTAAGGCATATAGAATGTACATAGAGAGTTATATGGCATAAACACTGATAGTCATTGTCCAGTAATGATCGGAAAATCACAGTTAAGCTTTGAGCGCTAAGCATTTCAAACTTTCAATTGCTTCTCCTGCAAAATGTATTCCAAATGACATCCATCATTCTTGCAGTGGACTCTCCAATTCATAACATAAATTGCTATTTTCACTCAGCCAAGTCCTAACATCCCTCACTTTCATGCCAAAAAGTACGACCTCAATTCCTAAATATGCAATAAAATCTGAACAATGCAATAAATAACAGATATACTTCCTAGAAACAACCCAATTAACGTTCTTAACATGTTGATGCACCTTAAATTAAGGTCTGAAAAAATTTGCAGTCTCAAAATAATTTTTTCTTTCCTGTAAAATTATATATAGTTTTGGAGTTGGTAGCTTTGGGAAACGAGCTTCTAAAATGAATTATGAAAAATAATGGACAAAGAATGTTTCCCTTTACATCTCTTTTGAGATGAGTTTAAATATTAAGATACTAAAATTGTAACAAATCCTAAGTGGACAAAACAAAATAAATAACCATAAATGAAGGTAAATTAATGATTACTACAAAGAGCCTTCATTTGACTGTCATATTTATTGTGAATCACTCAATAAGTGAACAGCATGTGAAAACAATTAGTGGTTATACGTACTTTCGCCTCTTCAGGTATCATCAGGTAATAATCCGTGGCGCTACAGCCCGTGAAGGGCCTAGACCGACCAGCCGGCTGCTAGCCTCACGCCCACATGTCGAAGCAGAGGTGGACGATCATCCAACCAGAATGGAGGTATCGTGTGGTTAGCACGATGATCCCCCCAGCCGTTATAGCTGGCATTCTCAACCGGATTTCGCTACCTATCGTAAATCCCCAAGTGCATCACGATGCTGGGTGGGCACCGGTCCCATAAACTGGCCGAAATTTCATGAGAAAGTTTCTTCCTCCATTAGGACTCGAACCAGCGCGCATTCCGTAACGCGAGTCCTAGGCAGGATGCCTTAGACCGCGACGCCACGGCGCGGGACGGTATCAACAGGTAGCATAAAAAATTAATTTGTATGGACGTTCATATAATTCTTCACGAAATCCTCCAAGTAAGGTGGGTGCTCCTGTTATGGTCATGTTCCTGATATGGCCACCCCCCTATTGTGAGTTAGTTAACCAAAAAATCCGCTAAATTGCAGCAGCATCCAATGAAAGGGCATCCTGGTATGTCACTTGATCGTTTTCCATCCAGTCAGGTTGAGCAATATGGCGTCAGTTGCCTGTTTTGCGGTTTTCATGTGACCTCTTCTTATTTTTCTCTGGTAAGTCTTTATTGTTTTATGCATCTTTTTCAAAGACTTGTTTCATGAAAACCATCGTAATCCATTCAGTTTTTAATGTTCTGTTGATTGGTGCTGTAGGTGATGGCGTATCTTTTACGAGTTATTCATAATCAAACGATTTTCGTGAAAGCTTACCTGCTCCTGATATGGCCATATCAAATGCACCATGGCCATATCAAGTTCATTTTTCACTTGACAAATTTACATGCCTTATAACTGGGATTACGCAAACACTTTGTATTTTAAGAAAAAAAACTTAATTTTTATGGAAAAACCAGTTTTGACTACACTTTTGAATTATAAAAAAAAATTATTAAGTGTCATTTTTATTCATTTTACACCAAAAGTATTTCATTTTAACACAACTGCGCTATCAAACTGAAAACAATCACGATTTGTAGAACATGGAACAAGGGTGGCCATATCATGTGCACATGTTCCTGATACGGCCACTAGGTAAACATTTGGAATTTGGGACTTTTTGGACAATTAAATCTATTTTTATGGGGAAAGGAAATTGTTTTAAGAAAGTCCATTAGACTGAGAACGAGTAAGAAAAAACTGGTTTAGCCTACATTTTTTTCAAAATGGCGGCTAGAAAAATTTTCAAACCTTAGCATGGCCATATCAGGGACACCTACCTTAGATGTTGAACAGGATAGCGGTAAGTGATAAAAGGTATTCTTGTCGTACTCGTCTCTCTTTTTCACTTCCTTCTGACATTTCTTCTTCTATCCTGACTTTCATTCCTTTCTCAGAACAGCCTTCTCTTTTTCCAATCCACATCAATTTTCTTCAGGATCCCCATAAGTTTAATCCAATCTACTCTAACAAATACATAGGCCCTAAATTCATATTAAACATATATTACATTATTTAAATGTAGGCCTAACCCTAACGATATTTTTTAATTTCCTGACACTGAAATTTTATAAATTTCGATATTTTAAAATTATTTTGTTCTATGGCCTAGTATCAAAGTAGGTACTATGATTAACATCTGTCTTTCATGGTAGAATATGGTTACTAAGAGATTTGTTTCAAACAAAATCATTTGTTATGTTTTAATTTAACGTATTTTCTCCCATTTCACAAGTGCCTTTCATGTCACACGGTTCAATATCACCCAAAACAGAAGTTCTGGGGTATTATGAATAAAAAGTACATTGTGTGAAGACAGCTCACTCATGATGGAAACGAAATAAATCACGGACACATATTTACCAGATTTGTATCCAAATGTACCAGGACTATAATTTTCAGTGAAAACTGTTTTACATTCTAGCATATTGGAAAGTATTTACAGTGTATGACGTCATTTGTAACATCACTGGAAATCACCTGGCAACTCATTAAACAAACGAGCCTCCAGCTACTCAATTTGTACTGAAAAATCCGATCCATCATATGGACTGCCTCGATGTCACTCCAGACCCCTTCGGCGCTGCCGGTTAAACTCAGCTGCACAGATTTAAAAGCGAGCGAGTATTAGGAATCATCGTCCATGTGTAGTTTGTAACGATGCAGAAAGGTTGATGGCAGCAAATAGCTATGTATGTATGTTTGAGTGAAAGGAAGGGGGGAAGAAGGTAAAGTTTATAACATCATACGCAAGGGAAGCAAATATTGCTGAAATATTACGTAATGTTTTGCGCACAGGCTCTCACCAACAAGATGTGATGCTGTTGAACAAATATCTCTTTTATATCATATCCTGATATACAGCATGATTCACGAAAATTGTGGCATACTCAAGGATCAGATTTTTTATATCATTGTGATGGAAAAATTTATATCAACATAAAATACATTACATTTTTTAAATACCGTCCTGAATGTTAAACATAAATATGGCAATTCTGAAGGTCACGAAATTTTTTATCGCTGCTATCAGCTGTACTACAACACACACAGCTCCAGACGTCCATAGAGTGAGAAGTTCTTACGTGTAATGGAAGGAAGAAACGTATGTGTGTATGTATGTATCTATGTATGTATTTATGCATGCATGTACTGGGTGTTCAGTTCAAATTTTGTCATGGCTCGCTGTATGTCGTCATGTGGCTACCCGATGAGTCTAGAGAATTCAATCTTCCTACACCTCCGCAGAGGCGTATTACCTATGAACCAGAGAAGTTGCCTAGCAAGTACGGCGTTCATTCTGAAGAGTACGTACCGATACGTACGGTAACGCCGGTAGTGGCAGGAATGTGAACTGTTTGAACACGTACTGTCGGGATATGGGGAGAGGGTTAAGACGATTACTTACGTATTTGTTGACATTAACTTGGACGGTCAACATGGACACGGAGCATTTGATTTGTGTTGTGGAATGTTGCCGTACGCAACCGATGATAACAAATACCCTGCGTACGACTTGCCCGCGCAAAACACAGTTCGAAAGAGGTTATGGTAGCACACAGACTTTACAGACCGCCATCTGTTGCTACGACGTTCAAGTTATACCGTACACGTCCTCAAGTTCAGGTTGAACGCCTTGAATAATAGGCAACTTCTCTGACATATAAGCTGAAACTCGCTTCAAATCGGTGACTCAACAACAGTGACGTCGTGACACACTTTGAAATGAACACCCAGTATGTATGTATGTATGTATGTATGTATGTATGTATGTATGTATGTATGTATGTATGTATGTATGTATGTATGTATGTATGTATGTATGTATTTATGCATGCATGTATAAGCTTCCCAGTCAATATTATAAGTAACTAACCAATAGTTTCAAAGCTAGATTTTATAATTGGCTTTTAATTAATCCTTTCTACTCTGTAGATGAGTTTCTTAACATAAATTCATACGTAATTGTTTTTCATATAAATAAAATCATTTACATTTAGTTACAATTATTTTATTAAGGGTGAAGTGTTTTTTATTAATTTTAGAGTTTCAAAAGGTTTTCTGTTTTCATTCTAATTAAACTTTACTGTTTTCAATTATATGTGCATTTTCAAATGTATGCTTTTTTCCTCCCGTCTGTATTGTGACGAAGCCTATCACTGTATGTTTAATGGCTTAATAAATTGAATTGAATGTGTGTGTGCGTGAGTGCGTCCGTGTGTGTGTGTATCACTTTCAGACAATATACAAATATAAAACAGCGTACATTTAAAAATGAAATAATATTAATGATAATATGAAAATTCACAAAATATTTTCAAACGCCATTTTTTTTTGTAGGGAAAACGCTAATTTCGTAACATTTTTATTTAAATTTATCACGAAATTATACCAGCTTCGCTTCGTCGATATGCACGTTAAGATACACAAACAACTACGAAGGGAGATGAATATCTAGTTCCGTATTAAAGATTAAATCTTCGTTCACTAGGATCTTCGCTTGAAACCTTATCCGCAAGGAACAGTTCACATACTAATTATTAGGAATTAAATCTATCGCCTTAATTACAATACTACGAACATTTCCACAGCATGTTATAAAGTAACAGACATGACGTAAACGAAAAGCGCATCTGTATTCACTACCATGTGGCTAAAATAAGTTACATTCATATAAGAGTAACTGGTATGTGACTAGTTTAATTTATCAGTGCATGAAAACTGTTCATTTCTATGTCGAATTAAGTAGAATGTGTTTTGTTTATATTAGTTCATTAGCCGTTTTGTTGTGTATATTTTATTAACTCTGCTAATCTTCCAATTAAAATGTGAATTCCTCTCTTTGCGGGTTGGCCAATTTGTACCTACTGCACGAGAAACAGAGTTAGTATTTTAAATCATACTCAAATTGGGAAAATAAATGAAACTGGCATTCATTTAGACTCATCCTACAAAGTTGGATATGAAAAGGTGACAAATAAGAGCAGAGAAATTATCATTATAAATCACAATTCATATTTATTCTTCCAATTGTAAAGTATTTAACATTATAAACATATTAATGCTCACAAACTACAAATTTTGCCTTCATTTCATGTTATCGATTCCATAGAGTTACAGAATAAGAACAATAATGATAATAACAGCAATAATAATCCTAATAATAATGATGATAAAACTAATACTGACTACAGAATGTCCCAGAAAACGAAAATTTTAAAATATTCTGGGACAGAGAAATACTGACCGATAGAAAGAGTCAAGCCAACAGATCAGACGTGAAAGACACATATTACGTTTTCCAAAGTAATATAGTGTTAAAAGTTGTGTAATCAAGATGTACAAGATAATTATTTTTCATAGTATTGAATGAAGCCAGAGTTATAAATTACTAGTTGTCAGTTTAAGGCTTTCATTGCAATATCTATTTTCCGGTAAGTTAATTTCGTAGAGAAGTATCAGAAAAAATGGGAGTATAAGGGTACAGTGCATCAATTATTCATAGATTTCAAAAGGCATATGACTCGGTTAAGAGAGAAGTTTTATATGAAATTCTTATTGAATTTGGTATTCCCAAGAAACTAGTTCGATTAATTAAAATGCGTCTTAGTGAAACTTACAGTAGAGTCCGTATCGGTCAGTTTCTATCTGATGCTTTTCCAATTCACTGCGGGCTATCACCTTTACTTTTTAACTTCGCTCTAGAATATGCCATTAGGAAAGTCCAGGATAACAGAGAGGGTTTGGAATTGAACGGGTTACATCAGCTGCTTGTCTATGCAGATGACGTGAATATGTTAGGAGAAAATCCACAAACGATTAGGGAAAACACGGGAATTTTACTGGAAGCAAGTAAAGAGATAGGTTTGGAAGTAAATCCCGAAAAGACAAAGTATATGATTATGTCTCGTGACGAGAATATTGTACGAAATGGAAATATAAAAATTGGAAATTTATCTTTTGAAGAGGTGGAGAAGTTCAACAGTAACAAATATAAATGATACTTGGGAGGAAATTAAACACAGAATAAATACGAGAAATGCCTGTTATTATTCCGTTGAGAAGCTTTTATCATCCAGTCTGATGTCAAAAAATCTTAAAGTTAGAATTTATAAAACTGTTATATTACCGGTTGTTCTTTATGGTTGTGTAACTTGGACTCTCACTTTGAGAGAGGAACATAAGTTAAGGGTGTTTGAGAATAAGGTGCTTAGGAAAATATTTGGGGCTAAGAGGAATAAAGTTACAGCAGAATGTAGAAATATATATCATTTTAATGTACCGAAGTACTTATGATATTTCCATGCAGATATACGTATGAAAGTGTAATGTATGTATTTATTTACACTGCAAGTGGGCAAGCACCCGGTGGCAGTGGTATATACAATATTAATGGAACGGAGAAACATTCTCATCGTATGATGACGCAGAATATCTGCATGGAAATATCATATGTACTTCGGCACATTAAAATAATATATATGATATGCGTAAATTACTTCGTGATTTAAGATGGCTCTTATTCCGTCGGATCCCGGCCAACTAGTCACTCATAACGAATGCACCTCAGCACATGTGTGGACTTCAGTCCTACGTTCATAGACATCTAGGACGTAGTGCAGAGGGCGGCCACTAGAGGGAACCCAAGAGTTGGAACTTAAACTGAGGCGATTCTGTTCGGCGCCGGGGTGGGTATCCGGTGTGGCTTAGTGGATAAAGCATCAGCACGTAGAGCTGAGAAACCGGGTTCAAATCTCGGCGCCGGAGAGAATTTTTCTCCGTTCCATTACTCTTTCATTGTAGAATGTAGAAAGTTACACAACACAGAACCGCACGCATTGTATTCTTCATCTAACATAATTAGGAACATTAAATCCAGACGTTTGAGATGGGCAGGGCATGTAGTACTTATGGGGGAATCCAGAAATGCATATAGAGTGTTAGTTGGGAGGCCGGAGGGGAAAAGACCTTTAGGGAGGCCGAGACGTAGATGGGAAAATAATGTTAAAATGGATTTGAGGGAGGTGGGACATTATGATAGGAAACTGGATTAATCTTGCTCAGGATAGGGATCAATGGCGGGCTTATGTGAGGGCGGCAATGAACCTCCGGGTTCCTTAAATGCCAGTAAGTAAGTAAGTTACTGATGAAACATTAAAAGGTTAAGTGTTATTGTTGTTATCATCATCATCATCATCTCTATACGTCGACCCTTTTTCAGCAGATGTACGAATAATGCGGTTAGCTCTTCAATTTGAACTCAGTGATTTACTATGTGATGTCAAATGAAAGCTAGATGTAAGGACTTGACAAATGTTGAACTTTCAAATCTTTACCAAAAAATAAATTTCCTAAGCTTCGTTCTTTCGCTTGCTCTGTTGAAGCCATGTTCGCTATAACTTACGTTTGTGAAAAATTATTTTCAACAATTAAAATAGTAAAACCCAAATTTAGATCACGACTGACAGACAAATATCTTCGTGATCAACTACGACTGGCAGTAAGTGACATAATTCCTGATTTTGAAAATTTGTCGCAGAGACATTCTGAAGACAGTTAATTTTAGGTTGTGATATTGTTCATTCATTGTTCATTTCTTTGTTCGTTACACGTACTAAACATTAGTTTGTAGCCTTGTACTGTATAAAATTAAGTGCTTTACGTAAGGAAAATGAAAATCCGTTAATAAGTCAGACAGTTGCTTCACTTCCCCCTCCGGGTGTCCGCCTCCCTCCATAGGTGCTATGCGTGTTGCAGGTTACACAGTGACTCGGCGCACGATTACATTTTCGCCACCGCTGGTTTAAGGCTTTCATTGCAATATCTATTTTCCGCTAATTTCTCTTTCGTAGAGAAGCATCAGAAAGTAGCTGCCTTAATTAAAGTTGTTGGTAGTTTATTCTCTTTATTAAGGAGTGATTTTTAAAAATTAGACACAAATATGTTGGGGTATGTTTGAATGATACCACTTGTAAAAATGTCTGTTGTTTTAAATATTATTCTACGTCCATTTTGCATGCCCAAGCAGTCTCATAGTTAGTTTGATGTTGCCGTCACATTTCAATGTATATACAGAGGAGGGCAATGTGTATACAGGGACGTAGAGAAACACAGATGCAACTCATGAAATGAAATCAATCATTGGAAATGTTGTCAATTTATCCCATGCCGAAGCCTAGGACCATGCATATGGACATGGTCATACATCTGCATGTAAAAAAGTAAGGGGTGAAATAGGGGTTGGCTCGGGTTCTACGTGTAGAATATTGATAGCTCTATTAGTGAGCCCATGTGTTTGTGTGTGTGTGTTTTTATTCATTCCGTATACGCGGCCCACGAGAAAAAGAATTATGGTGGATGTGTGATCAGTTATTTGGCAGATGGTGCCGTGTAATTTGTGATGTTTGGGATTGAATAAAAAATATGCAGAATTACTGTATAGATTAATTGTATTTTTGTTTGTCATTACAAATAAATGTGTAAATCAGAATGACCTTTATCCTCAAAATATGTTTAGCCCCGCATTTTGCAGTTAAATAAGATGTATTGTTTGCCGATACCGTTCAACAGTCAAGCTAGCAGATAAATTGCGCCTGCACTGAGTGATAAGACAATTAAAAATTGTCAGGTTATTAAATTTATTGCTTAAATAGCAGGGCGTCGAACACCTTTCGTTTGTCTGTTGCAATGAGGTTAAGGATTCCATCCCAGTAAATCCTGTAACGGCTGTAACGATTTTATTTACTTACAAATGAACTTCAAGGAACCCAGGGGTTCATTGCCGCCCTCACATGGTCAGTAATTGATTTCTTGTAAATAGTTTCTTTAATCTATCACAAAATATTTCAATATTCAGTAATTTCATCACTATACAATTTTGTTATTCTAGATTTAATTTGTAATTCAGTAAATGTAAAATATTCTTTGTTTCTCTATGATAAATTATCTAGCTTTAATTATTCAGGTAATCTTTTCGTACTTTGATTTTATTTTAATTGTAATTGTAAATTTAATACTAATTGTAATGTTATTTGTAATTGTAATTATAAATTTAATACTAATTGTAATTTTATTCTTCATATTATAGTTGGAATCTCCTGGTAGAGGGGCAGAGAAGGCCTGACGGCCTTATCTCTACCAGGTTAAATAAATAAATACTAATACTAATACTAATAAGCTCGCCATCGGTCCCTATCCTGAGCGAGATTAATCCAGTCCCTACCACCATATCCCACCTCCCTCAAATCTGTTTTAATATTATTCTCCCGTCTACGTCTCCGCCTCCCCAAAGGTCTTTCTCTCTCAGGTCTCTCAACTAACATTCTATATTCATTTCTAGATTCGCTCATCTAAAAGTCTAGATCTAATGTTCGTAATTATGTTGGGTGAAGAATACAATGCTTGTAGTTCTGCGTTGTGTAACTTTCTCCATTCTGTTGTAACTTCATCTTAGCTCCAAATATTTTCCTAAGCGTCTTATTCTCAAACACCATTAACCTTTGTTTCTCTCTCAAATTGAGAGTCCTAATTTCACATCTATACAGAACAATTGATAATATAACTGTCTTTATAAATCCTAACTTTCAGCTTTTTTTTAGACCAGACTGGATGACAAAAGTTTCTCAACCGAATAATAATTTAACAGTCATTTCCCATATTTATTCTGCGTTTAATTTCCTCCCCAGTGTCATTTATATTTGGCACTGTTGCTCCAAGATATATGAATTTTTCCACCTCTTCAAAGACAAATTTCCAATTTTTATATTTCCATTACTTGCTTCAAGTAAAATTTTCGTGTTTCCCATAATCGTTTGTGGATTTTCTCATAACATATTCACGTCATCCGCATAAGCAAATATCTGGAGTACCCTGTTCAATTCCAAACCCCCCCCCCTGTTCTCCTGGACTTCTTTCCTGGAATTTTTTAACATTTTTAATGGACTTAAAATGATACAAGGCACCTTTTAAAATACGCCTACCGTTCCACCGTACCGAATGTTTCACAACTATTGGTAAACACTGTAGAGTGACTAGAGGACAATTAAATAAGGCAAAAAGTTCTAATAAACATGGATCTGTAAACTAACCCTTTCCGAGATATAATGTGATCACTGTGGCTTCCAACTGAATACATGTCCTATATTTTCAAACTCATTTCTTACAGGTTCTACTAGAAGTTTAAGGACACCCTTTCGAAAGAGAATTTGCACTCCTATAATTATACTTATGTGAAATCCCATGATATTTATAAAGGGACCAATGCCTGTAAAAAAATGAAGTTTTTTCACTGCAAACCCAAACAAATATCTTCCTTTCAAACTCTGGATTATATAATAATTTTTCTGTTAAGAAAACTTACCGAAGAATTATATTTTTTGTAGGAAAAAGAATAATTATTTCAAAATGGGTGTATTTAGTTCAATGAATTTTGGGATAGAGGTTGAAATATCTGAAAGGCTTCTTGTGCAAATATTACGTTTGTTTAAACAAATCGTTCACGCATTAAAATCTAGATTTATTTCTTTATATCCTTCAGGAAAATTGTCATTTTGTAAAATTTTCTTGAGCCTCAAATTCGCAGTAAATTGACCCGTACCGCCACTTACATCATAACATTGCGAGTTGTTAATACTGGTCAATCAGGTTATTGTCTCCATTTTAGTAAACAGTTCTGGAATTTCCTACAAGTGTGAAAATGAAAGATTTCTTTCTTAAAATTGTGAAAAAGAGTCCAAATTCAGGAGTATGAATGTGAAGTGGCAGATTATTATTATTATTATTATTATTATTATTATTATTATTATTATTATTATTATTCGTTATAAAAGTTGGAGATTTATCCTTCGAAGAGGTGGAAAAATTCAAATATCTTGGAGCAACAGTAACAAATATAAATGATACTCGGGAGGAAATTAAACACAGAATAAATATGGGAAATGCCTGTTATTATTCGGTTAAGAAACTTTTATCATTCAGTCTGCTGTCGAAAAATATGAAAGTCAGAATTTATAAAACAGTTATATTACCGGTTGTTCTGTATGGCTGTGAAACTTGGACTCTCACTTTGAGAGAGGAACAGAGATTGAAAGTTTTTGAGAACAAGGTGCTTAGGAAAATATTTGGGGCTAAGAGGGATGAAGTTACAGGAGAATGGAGAAAGTTACACAACGCAGACCTGCACGCATTGGATCCTTCACCTGACATAATTACGTAGGAATATTAAATCCAGACGTTTGAGATGGGCAGGGATGTAGCACGTATGGGCGAATCCAGAAATGCATATAGAGTGTTAGTTGGGAGGCCAGAGAGGAAAATACCTTTGGGGAGGCCGAGACATAGATGGGAGGATAATATTAAAATGGATTTGAGGGAGGTGGGATATGATGGTAGAGACTGGATTAATCTTGCTCAGGATAGGGACCAATGGCGGGCTTATGTGAGGGCGGCAATGAATCTCCGAGTTCCTTAAAAGCCAGTAAGTAAGTAAGTAAGTAAGTAAGTAAGTAAGTAAGTAAGTAAGAAAGTAAGTAAGTATTATTATTCGTAATGATGTGCATGCAACAAATAAGTTTAAGACATATGATAAAAATGTCCATCCCAAAACGTAGAATATAAATCCACTTCCTTGTCGGAAATAAAATATCTAATCATAATTCGGGTATGCTGAATGTGTACCTGAAACACTGGACTACACAGAGACTTGAAAGTTAGTTGCAAAAATTGAAAACAGCGTATTTTATTTTGGAGAGATTTTCGCATGTGTACTTTCCTTGCATTTGCCATTCAGATTTCCAGTTTGTAACGTAATCCTTTTAATGCACCCGTCGCCATAGTCTAAAGGAAGTTTCTAATGGGAGCGAGTTCATGTAACAGTTTGGAAAGACTATCTCGGCCGACCCAGGGGAGCCATACTTCAAGATTATGAGCCGCGAAATAAAAAATTGGAAGTAGTGCGCTTAAAAAGAGTTTCCACGGCTTAGAATGCAATCCTCTCTCCAATTATTTGACACACAGAGTTCAATTGTACGCACTAGAATAAAAACAAAGTTATATTCACTACTTTCAATATAAATCCAGGGACCATTTTCGTAACATTTATAAAACAGTGAAAATTAACGGTGTCGTATAAATGACAAACATTCCCTACAATGTATAATCACACTGCATCTTCAAGGAAGATTTTCGCAAATACATTAATCGCGGCCAAATAACTAAGCTATAGTTTATTTAACGACGCGGTATCAACTACGAGGTTTTCTAGCGTCGATAGAATTCGTGATTTCGAAATGTAATATCGGAGATGAGACAGAAAATTCGTCGTGGTTTTCCTGATATTCACAATAATTACACTTGAAGGCTGATGACCTTAGCTCTCTAATAGATACAGGGTGATTTAGGAAAAATAATTAATATTTTATGAGCGGTACTATAGGATATTCGGATGGTCAACTTTATTGGGAAGCCAGAAGACTAATGGTTTGTTCCAAATGTCTTGAGCATTAGATTAAATAAATAGTACTGAATATTCTGAATAAAAAATGCATATAAGCTTGTGTCAATTTTGAAAGGTTGTGAACGTACAGTTATTTGAACATTGCGCGTAACAATCCTTACAAATAATAATAATAATAATAATAATAATAATAATAATAATAATAATAATAATAATAATAATAATAATGATAATAATAATAATAATGATAATAATAATAGTGGTTTATTTAACCTGTCAGAGTTAAGACCATACAGCCTTCTCTAACACTCAACCAGGAGTAAAACTGCGATACAAAAAACACTATGCATTTACAAAATACAGCACCAGATAACCATAATACAATGTAAACTAGTCGAGAATGAGACATATATTACATATAGAAAGAAAGAAAGAAAGAAAGAAAGAAAGAAAGAAAGAAAGAAAGAAAAGGGCATAACAAAACGTGAACAGTAAGTCAAAATAAATGATATATTAAGGATAAATATTATGAGACGACAATAATAATAATAATAATAATAATAATAATAATAATAATAATAATAATAATAATAGTTTATTTCACCTGCCAGAGTTAAGGGCATACGGCCTTCTCTAACACTCAGCCATAAGTGAAAATGCGATACGGAAAACACTACAAATTTACAAAATATAGCATAAATACAAAAACTGAAGTGGATAATCATAATACAATGTAAACAACAAGTCAGTAGAAATGAGACATATATAACATAGGCCTATAGAAAGAAAGGAAAATCCATAATAAAATGTCAACAGCAAGTCAAAATAAATGAGACATATAAGGTATAAAAGTGAGCAATAATAATAATAATAATAATAATAATAATAATAATAATAATAATAATAATAATAATAATAATAATAATTGACGTGAATATGTTAGGAGAAAATACATAAACAATTAGGGAAAACACGGAAATTTTACTTCAAGCAAGTGAAGCGATCGGTTTGGAAGTAAATCCCGAAAAGACAAAGTATATGATTATGTCTCGTGACCAGAATATTGTACGAAATGGAAATATAAAAATTGGAGATTTATCCTTCGAACGGGTGGAAAAATTCAAATATCTCGGAGCAGCAGTAACAAATATAAATGACACTCGGGAGGAAATTAAAAGCAGAATATATATGGGAAATGCGTGTTATAATTCGGTTGAGAAGCTCTTATCTTCCAGTCTGCTGTCCAAAAATCTGAAAGTTAGAATTTATAAAACAGTTATATTACAGGTTGTTCTGTATGGTTGTGAAACTTGGACTCTCACTCTGAGAGAGGAACATAGGTTAAGGGTGTTCGAGAATAAGGTGCTTAGGAAAATATTTGGGGCTAAGCGGGATGAAGTTACAGGAGAATGGAGAAAGTTACACAACACAAAACTGCACGCATTGTATTCTTCACCTGACATAATTAGGAACATTAAATCCAGACGATAGAGATGGGCAGGGCATGTAGCACGTATGGGCGAATCCAGAAATGCATATATAGTGTTAGTTCGGAGACTGGAGGGAAAAAGACCTTTAGGGAGGCCGAGACGTAGATGGGAGAATAATATTAAAATGGATTTCAGGGAGGTGGGGTGTGATGATAGAGACTGGATTAATCTTGCACAGGATAGGGACCGATGGCGGGCGTATGTGACGTCGGCAATGAACCTTCGGGTTCCTTAAAAGCCATTTGTAAGTAAGTAAGTAAGTAAGTAATAATAATAATGATGATGATGGTGATGATGAAGATGATGATGATTATGATAATAATAATAATAATAATAATAATAATAATAATAATAATAATGGTTTATTTAACCTAGCAGAGTTAAGGCTATACGGCCTTTTCTAACACTCAACAAAAAACACTGCAAATTTACAAAATACAGCACACACACAAACTGAAGTGGATAATCATAATACAATTTAAACAACAAGTCAGCAGAAAAGAGACATATAAAAAATTTAGAAAGAAAGAAAAATGCATAATAAAACGTCAACGGTAAGTGAAAATATATGAGACATTGGCTACAAAGTATAAAAAATATATGAGCCTATAATAATGATAATAATGATAATAATAATAATAATGATAATAATAATAATAATGATAATAATAATAATAATAATAATAATAATAATAATAATAATAATAATAAAATAGTAAAGTACAAAGCATACAATGAACACAATATTTATTGGGTAGCCTACACACAGCAAGGAAAATTACGATTAAAATTAGCGCAAATACGATGAAACGAAAACAGATAAAATAAAATAAATGTCACTAGAAAACAAAGAAGTAGTGAATACGTGGAAACATGCAATACAACACTTGTCATAACAGTAAGCTAGTTTAGCAACTCGTCATAAGATAATTTTGTAACATGAATCTGGAAGATTTCAAGGTTCGGCAGCCCTTGAATTCAGGCGCAGAGAGTTCCATTGACGAGAAGTAGCATCAGTGAAAGATGAGGAATATAGAGATGATGTGTGGCGTGGAAGACAAGTCTAGTTTGGGCCCGTCTCGGGTATTTTATTTCCCCAGTGCCCACCATATCTGATGAGCGTTCTCCTATTCGCCACCAGGGGAGACGTCCGATGGGGGACTATCAACCTCACAATCCCGCAATCCCAGGTGTTTACATTATATTTGGTGAGAAAAGAATACACCGAAAAGTACAAAGAAAGGATTTTTCAGAATCATAGTTCAGAGCGTTATGACTAACGACATATGGGGAGGAATTATCGAGATTAAAGCAGACAAGAAAGAAACCATTGGCTACTGAAATGGACTTTTAAAGAATACTTTAGAAAAAAACAAGAGTGGATAGATTGAATTCCTATTGCATTAATAAGAGAAAATAATATGGAAATAGAAACACCATAGAAAGATGAAGTCCAGAAACTTCAGTTAGTATGGCGCAATAATTAACATTAGATCCCTATTATTAACAACGACAACCAAATTTCTTGGCTTAAAAATCGATAATGTGTTAAATTTGAAAAATCATATTAAAGAAATTACCCCCAAACTAAATTCAGCTTGTTTTGCTATTAGATCTATGCAAAAAGATAGTAAATATCAATACCTTTAAAACAATATACTTTGCATACTTCCACTCGGTAATGAGTTTTGGAATAATATTCTGGAGAAATTCCACAGATAGTAACAGTATATTTCTATTACAAAAAAGAGTAATTAGAATAATAGGTGCTAAATCTAGGGAATCGTGTAGGATTATTTTCAAAAAACTACAAATAATGCCCACGGCTTGTCAGTATATCTTTTCATTAATAATCTTCTTCGTATATAATCGTGAAAACTTTGTAACTAATTCAACAGTTCATAGCATAAATACGCGTCTAAAAAAATGACTTTCATACTCCATCGGCAAGTCTATCGTGCTATCAAAAAGTAGTGCGTTATATGGCAGTAAAAATTTTTAATAGCCTCCCTATCGATATAAAAAATGAAACTCAAAACATAAGAATATTTAGGGCCAAATTAAAGAAGTACCTAATCTCTCACGCCTTCAATTCTGTAGGTGAATTCATGACATTCAATAACGTTTCATGAAATTGATACTAAAACTGTGTGTTGTACTATTAGACTATATTGTAAATCTCGTCTGTATATTTTTCATCTATACTGTGACTATAAATTAAGACTTTATAATAGTATTAAGTTTTTTGACTTGTTCCATATTCTAGCTGTGAAGCAATGTATGAATACCACGGAATGTTAATAAATACAATACAATGCAATACAATACAATACAATACAATACAATACAATACAATACAATACAATACAATACAATACAATACAATACAATACAATACAATACAATACAATAGGCACACTGTAAGAATGGACAAAACAAGATGGCCAAAGAAGATAATAGAATGGACACCACCAGGGAAAAGGGTACAGGGTCGGTCTAGGCATGATTGGAGAAATGATGTAATGAAGAATTAAATGTAAATTGGATACAGAGAAGCAACGGCAATTGTAGAAATAGTCATGAGTTGTAAATAAAGTAGTGGCAGCACTACCGATTATGGGCCATGTGCATTCACATGCGATACGAGACAACTGGTGATCGTAGTTGGAGATATTGTCGATGTATTGAATGATAAAACCGGTTGCTATGACAACAGATGTAGCCCTTGGTAGAAATGTACGCCAATGTCATCAAGGGTTACTTGATGATAGTGATATTTGTGTTATCTGCGGGTTCTGTGTAATTACATCAGACAAGGGCAGGCGATTGGACATTTGTAATGCCCCACCACCCGGTTTCTTTCTCTTATCCACATCGCTCACAATGCAGATTCTAATGTTACGTCATTCATTGGGATCGGTGATCTTGTCTCACGTTCTCACGTCAGCAGCATATGGTAACGTCTGATTCACATTGGGGCGAGACGTTTTACCAAACAAATGCATCTAGCTCCGTCATCGTTGGAAAACGTACCTATGTTCATATGAACTTTTTCACTCAAAATGGCCTAAGATATCGTATCCTAATTTTTTTACCTTTCCTCGTGAATCACCCTGTAGGTAAAGTGTAGCGTATATTTCTAGTTGTCAGCAAAATTCAAAATTTCTCTGAAGTGACTCTTGGGTTAAAACAATTCGAGAGGCACTATAGTAAACACTAGACAGTACTGTTTATGAATTAGAGGAAGATCTATGTAGAATATACAATATACTTTTATGCAGGACTGTCAGTGCACATATCTCTCTCTGTCTCTCTCTCTTTCTCTCTCTCCCGTGTGAGGGATATCCCACACGCGTAAAGTTCAGCTTGGTACTAAAACTTCGTGCGCTTTTATAAATTGCACATCACAGTTTATTGTCTGAGATATTTTATACATCCCATAAACCCGTTCTCGCAATAACTTGTCCTTGCGAACTGTCAAAAAAAGCCTTTACGACTTTTTTACTATTCAGAAACCACTGCTTCATGTAAGTGTTCTTTCACTTAGACTTTTCTCAACATACTTTTACGTAGTGTACAATATGAAAGGAAACTTCAATTCCAGTCACCGTATGTCCTTAGTAATTTAAAGATAAATCCGAATTTGTCCTGTAATTTCTATTTTGATCCAGAACTGAATTGATGCAAAAGATAACAGCTACAGTATATTTCTACAAATTAATTTAATGTCAATGAAAATTGCTTTCTTTTTGTAGAAAGCTTGTATTGTATGTATGTGTTGTAAGTATTGTATTTATTACTGACTATGAATTTATGTACATATGCCAGTGGCAGTATCGCGTAATCTAATAAAAAATATTTACGTAATTTTACAACAGTGAAAATACCATGAATATGAGAAAAATACAGCAACAATAATAATAACAATAAGATGAATAAAGGAAGTTATTGGTGTGTGTGTTGTGGCTCTGAAGATGGCCACAACACAGCGTTCGAAACGTCGGCCAATAACACCATGACAACGCGGTAGAAGCCCTGAAGCTTATCCACACACCATGTACACCAACCGCGGAAGCCTACGTCAACACTTAAAGGAAGCTATTGTTTAAAGAAAATTTAAATACCTAAATGGAACCTAATTTTTCAACATAATTAATTGCATGGCAACAGTGAACGAGAGAAGAATTCGAGGCAGAAGAAGATGATAGAGGACATTAAGATATTATATGGATCGAATGCGGAGACTGAGAAGAAGGCAGAAAATAGGAAAGAACGGAGAATGCTGGATTTGCAGTGAAAGACCTGCCTTTGGGCAAAACACTATGAATGAAAGAATGCATGAACAAAATTGTTTACATATGAACTTAATATGTATATTATTAACTTAATCAATTGCACACAATGTTAATTAAAACTCAACTTAATTACACATAATCCTAATTAATTAAACATCAACTTAACTATTCACACATGAACTTAATTATGTACCAATTCAATTAATTACACATGAACTTAATTCGTTACACACGAACTTAATTAATTGCACATGAACTTAATTATGTACCAATTAAATTAATTACACATGAACTTAATTCGTTACACACGAACTTAATTAATTGCACATGAACTTAATTATATATCAGTATATTAATTAATTGTACATCAACTTAATTACGGTACCTATTTACATATCAAGTTCATTAATTACGTGCAATCTTATCTTTCATATCAATTTAATGATCTAATTTACTTAATAGCTTAAATTACTTTTATGCTCTACCATGCCGAAATGTACTAATTATACACCTGGTAGCAGTCCTTTAATACATGTCATTAAAGTACACCTACTCATTAAAGTACAGGTCTTCAGCCAATGACAACTCAGCTTACATGTGTTCAGCCAATGACAAGTCAGCTTTGTACCGTTATAAAATCGCAAGTATCGATTATTCTCGGATATGCAATCGAAAGAGAATTAGCGAAAAGTCACGGAGGCTGGAAATCCAATACTGTCGCAGAAGGTTATGTTCTGTTACTATAATAATTAGCGTTAATTGTAAATAATATTGAAATAAATTCAATTTGTCATCTCGTTTTTCAATGTCGAATTCAATAATCAAAGTTATACCACGTTTAACGGGATTACACAAGGTCAATGACATTATTGTTCCTCGGAAAAAATCAATACTTTCGCGTCTGCGCACATCTCACAATTCACGACCTAGAACAAGGTCACTTCCGATCTTGTCAGATACAAATAAAATGTATACATCTGAATACCGGTAATTTCAAGTTAGAAATATGGTCGAGCATAAAAAGTCGTATGAAACTCGCCTATAATGGTAATTAAGAAGCTCGTATCAAAATTATGAAACTCGCTTGCGCTCGTTTCATAAATATCCATACTCGATTTTTAATTACTATCATTAAAGGCTCGTTGCATAATGTACTAATAAAATTCACTAGGGAAAAACAGCCCTCAAAAATCGATGCAGGCAATTCATTCCGATTTCTATAGGCTAGTTGTAGTTAGGAATGAAAGTTAACCGATACGTGGTCTCTTTCGTCTACTTTTTATTTTAAAATCGAGATCACCCTTACCATAATAAGGTAGCCTTTTTATTCCTGATGGCTGATGATTTATTATCTACCCATGCTATTTGATTCATATAATCTGACCTATACAATGCGCGTCACCTAACTCACCTTCGCCTGGTTTTAATAGTTACCAATAGTTAGTTACAATCAATACTATATCTAATAATAATCATAATAGGTGATAGTAAGAGCAATATGCTCTATCTTAAATTCAAGCTATTTACACCAAACTCCCTAAGTTTTTTTACGTAAAAATAAGAGACAAAGATTTTTGTTTCAGAAACATATTATAAAGATAATGTAAACGATTAGGCCAATATTTCTATGAACATAAAGTATTATAAAATAAAATGACTGTTCTATATCCAAGTAATTCAATTATACAGTATAGCGTATTTTAAAGTTAAAGATAAGAGTTTTGAAGATACAGGTACAATAGCAATATAGCAATACACTAATTTCTGCTAACAATAATTCCCAATTGAAGGTCTACCTGCAAAAAAGGAGTGACTCTACTTTTTGGTCAATCAAGGCCCACTGATTGGATCAACACCAAATTTTCTTCTAAAATTGCGTTGTACAGTGAAAACAGACTGGGATGTGTGAAAATCTAGCACACAAAATGCCCTCCTGTCTTCGTTTTCAGTCATTTTTCTGTTATATCGTCTCCTAGCAACGAAATTAATAAATACGTGACAGATTCACCAACATAACAAAAAAATATTTGAGATTCTCTTTTCATTGATACCAATATTATGTTCCTAGGTGTATCCTAACGATAGCTATTCAAGTTTGTAATCGGAAAGATCATTTATAGGAACGCTGTATTTATTAAAGGACATGTTTTTGGAAACCCAATATAAAGATCTGGAAGATGTTAATATTTTCAAATTGCCAAGAAAATTAAAATCCGCTAATCTGAGGCCTTATGTAATCAAAATCACAACCTTGTTTGCCTCGACATTATATTATTTGACAACAATTGTTTTATAAAAATGAACATTGTAAAATCAAAAAGAACTCATATTACAGATGAACTTATCATTTCACACTTAAGATTTGCCGCATGTCATTTTACTCTTGCCATTTTCTTTGAATTACTGTTCCGATTTTGTTTGATTATACTTAACAATCATTGTTCTAGGACGTTTGTGGAAAATGACAAAGAATAATACATTATGCTTGCGCTCGTTTCGTAAACTTACTCGTGTCTTAATTACTACCATTATAGGCAAGTTTCATACGACTTTTTATGCTCGACCATATTTCTAACTTGAAATTATTCATAAATATTCATGTTATTCTTATCTGACTGGGGAGCGGAACTGACCTTGTGCAATATCTCGTAAATTGTGAGATGTGCGCAGACGCGAAAATATTGCTTTTTTCGAGACACAAATGTCATTGACCTTGATATAATCTACAGACTAAAATAAACATTAATCTTGATATAACCTTGAATTTGATTTAGACATTGAAAAATGAGATGACAAATTGAATTTATTTGAATCTAATTTACAATTAACGCTAATTATTATAGTAACAGAACATAACCTTCTGCGACAGTATTGGATTTCCAGCCTCCGGTGACGTTTCGCTAGTTGTCTTTCGATTGCATATCCGAGAATAATCGATACTTGCGCTTTCATATTGCTACAATGGTGTTTTTTGATTGGTGGAACACCTAAACTTTAATGAATAGGTGTACTTTAATGAGGTCCATTAAAGGGCTGCTACCAGGTGTATAATTACTACATTTCGGCATGGTCGAGCATAATAGTACATTATGCAACGAGCCTATAATGAAGGTAATTAAGAAGTGAGTATGGATATTTATGAAACGAGCGCAAGCGAGTTTCATAATTTTCATACGAGCTTCTTAATTACCATTATAGGCGAGTTTCATACGACTTTTTATGCTCGACCATATTTCTAACTTGATATTAATTTTTTAGCAATGTCCCGTATGTTGTGAGATGTGCGCAGACGCGAAAGTATTGATTTTTTCCGAGGAACAGATGTCCACATTGACCTTGCTAGGCCATAAGAACCTACAGAGAAAACATTGAAATTAAATTAGTGACTTTTCGCTAATTCTCTTTCGACTGCATATCCGAGAATAATCGATACTTGCGGTTTTATAACGGTAGAAAACTGATCTGTCATTGGCTGAACAGTTGTAACCTGAGTCGTCATTGGCTGAAAGACCTGACCTTTAATGAGTAGGTGTACTTTAATGACATGCATTAAAGGTCTGCTACCAGGTGTATAATTACTACATTACCCATCCCTTTTCATCCCTTCCATTTGAGTGTTGAGCTTGTTGCTTTCTATCCGGAAGGTAAGTTTTGCCGTTGTATGAATTAAAAGCAACAGAGTTTAAGGACTCATTTTCTTTCAACCGACATAATATAATTAACCAATGAACACTCGACAAAAGTTGTATATTCATATCTCAGATCAGAACTGGAATTTGATTTGACTTCCTTCCCAGAGCCTTGCATCGTCTAGCACTTTCTATTTTCCATTTCTCCCGATTTCATTTCTCTCTACATGTCATCCTTCGTGATAAATTATCTGTTCTCGTCGCATGAAAAAGAAAAGGCTTGCGTGCTTCCAATATTTCTCCGTCTTAAGAATTCCCTTCTCGTGGGGCGACAAGACCAAAGACGTGAAACGCACATAACGCGATTAGCGAATTTACAGAACCGCTCCCAGCTCTTCAGGCGTTTGCAGCAACAAAAGAGCTCTGTCAACAACCTGTTTACAAGCTATTCACTTGTTCAACGGTTTGTGTAGTTTAAGAAATTTTTAACTTGTCTTTGAATTGCAAATAAAGCCTTCAGGTGTACCTCCCTGTGAAGTTGATTTGAATAATTTCGAGGGAAAAATTGTCCCGGGGCCAGGTATCGAACCCGGGACCTTTGGTTTAACGTACCAACGCTCTACCAACTGAGCTACCCGGGAACTCTACCAGACACCGATCCAATTTTTCCGTCTATATCCACAGACCTCAAAGTGGGCTGACAGCTGTCAGGCAACCAACATTGAGTGCACACTAACTCTGTGTGACTTAAATTGTGGTTTTCTATTATGATGCAAATCAAGCTTTCAGGTATAATTCCCTGTGAAGTTGATTTGAATAATTTCGAGGGAAAAATTGCTCCGGGGCCAGGTATCGAACCCGGGACATTTGGTTAACGTACCAACGCTCTACCAACTGAGCTACCCGGGAACTCTACCAGCCATCGATCCAATTTTTCCCTCTATATCCACAGACCTCAAAGTGGGCTCACAGCTGTCAGGCAACCAACATTGAGTGCACACTAACCCTGTGTGATTTAAATTGTGGTTTTCTATTATGGTGCAAATCAAGCTGTCAGGTATAAATCCCTGTGAAGTTGACTTGAATAATTTCTAGGGAAAAATTGTTCCGGGGCCGGGTATCGAACCTGGGACCTATGGTTAACGTACCAACGCTCTACCAACTGAGCTACCCGGGAACTCTACCAGACACCGATCAAATTTTTCCCTCTATATCCACAGACCTCAAAGTGGACTGACAGCTGTCAGGCAACCAACATTGAGTGCACACTAACTCTGTGTGACTTAAATTGTGGTTTTCTGTTAACGAACAGTGACGTGTATTATGCAAATCAAGCTTTCAGATATAACTCCCTGTGAAGTTGATTTGAATAATTTCGAGGGAAAAATTGTTCCGGGGCCGGGTATCGAACCCGGGACCTTTGGTTAACGTACCAACGCTCTAACAACTGAGCTACCCGGGAACTCTACCCAACACCGATACAATTTTTCCCTCTGTATCCACAGACCTCAAAGTGGGCTGACAACCGTCAAGCAACCAACATTGAGTGCACACTAACTCTGTGTGACTTAAATTGTGGTTTTCTGTTAACGAACAGTGACGTTTATGATGCAAATCAAGCTTTCAGTTATAAATCCCTGTGAAGTTGACTTGAATAATTTCTAGGGAAAAATTGTTCCGGGGCCGGGTATCGAACCCGGGACCTTTGGTTAACGTACCAACGCTCTACCAACTGAGCTACCCGGGAAATCTACCAAACACCGATCCAATTTTTCCGTCTATATCCACAGACCTCAAAGTGGGCTGACAGCTGTCTGGCAACCAACATTGAGTGCACACTAACTCTGTGTGACTTAAATTGTGGTTTTCTGTTAACGAACAGTGACGTTTATGATGCAAATCAAGCTTTCAGGTATAACTCCCTGTGAAGTTGATTTGAATAATATCGAGGGAAAAATTGTTCCGGGGCCAGGTATCGAACCCGGGACCTTAGTTAGCGTACAAACGCTCTACCAACTGAGCTACCCGGGAACTCTACCAGACACCGATTCAATTTTTCCGTCTATATCCACAGACCTCATAGTGGGCTGACAACCGTCAAGCAACCAACATTGAGTGCACACTAACTATGTGTGACTTAAATTGTGAATTTCTGTTAACGAAAAGTAACGTGTATTATGCAAATCAAGCTTTCAGGTATAACTCCCTGTGAAGTTGATTTGAATAATTTCAAGGGAAAAATTGTTCCGGGGCCAGGTATCGAACCCGGGACCTTTGGTAACGTACCAACACTCTACCAACTGAGCTACCCGGGAACTATACCAGACACCGATCCAATTTTTCCGTCTATATCCACAGAACTCAAAGTGGGCTGACAGGCGTCAGGCAACCAACATTGAGTGCACACTAACTCTGTGTGACTTAAATTGTGGTTTTCTGTTAACGAACAGTGACGTTTATGATGCATTTCAAGCTTTCAAGTATAACTCCCTGTGAAGTTGATTTGAATAATTTCGAGGGGAAAATTGTTCCGTAGTCAGGTATCGAACCCTGGACCTTTGGTTTAACGTACCAACACTCTACCAACTGAGCTACTCGGGTACTCTACCAGACACGGATCCAATTTTTCCGTCTATATCCACAGACCTCAAAGTGGGCTGACAGCTGTCAAGCAACCAAACGAACAAGTGGAGCAAGTGCGGGGTCTCCTTGTTGTTGACCATCGCTGGACTCTACGGGAATTATCAATCGAGATTGGACTCAGTCATCAAACTGTATGGCATATCCTGAAGAAAAATCTACACATGACAAATTGCAGCACGCTGGGTTCCTCGTAACCTGACAGGAGCACAGAAGTGGCACCGATACGCAATAGCTCAACTTCACCTACAGAGATACCACAACGAAGAGGACATATTCCTGAACCGTATTGTTGCCGTTGACGAGACGTGGCCACGGACATAAGAGCCTGAACTGAAGCGTTAGTCTAATGAATGGCACCAGAAAGGATCACCACGTCCAAAAAAGTATAATATGAACCCTCTATAGTGAAAGTCATGCTGATAGTGCCATACGACAGTGAAGGTGTTATTTGCCATTGCGTACCGTAAGACTAAAATGTCAATGCAGCTTATTGTCTTTGAATTTTCTAAATAGGCCTACTTAATTTAGAAAATTTACTACACCTCTGTAATACAAAAACGTTACGTGCTACGACATTTTTACTACTATTTTCGTGTTCAGGAGAGCCTATTTAGTGAAAGTGGCCTGATTTTTGTCAATGTTGCAGAAAAAAAGTTGAAATTTGTCGACTAGTGTAATTATTATTTCTTATCTGTGATGTATTATACACTATTTCGTTTCATAATTTATAATCTCAGCATTGGCGGTGCGTCAATAAGAGCACAAGAGCGCGTGAACACCTTGTTTCCATTAATGCAAGACTAGTTTTATTATTTAATACCGTATTGGCGTAGTGGGGATGCATAATATCAGGATCGAGTATTTTAAATTTCCCGCATCTTGCATAAACTTCTTATGTAAACTTGGCAACATCCGTTCACGTACAAGCCGTGCTCTTTTCAAGAAGGTTACAGGAATTTCACGCATGAGCGGGAGAAAATTGTCTTTCGCTGGCCGCTTATGACTCGTCAAGAGCACAAAGCATTAAGTGAACAGTGAATCTATTCTACAGATGTCAGGTACATCGATGCCTATCGTTTACGTGCTATATCTCGAGGAGAAAATTTAATAAGTATGTATTTTAGCCTGCAGGTGTCAGCATCTCACTGTCGGAACGTTTACTTTATGTGGATGTGTGTACAGTGCTGCTACGAGAGTGTAGTTTCTGAATTACTATACTTCAGTGTCGGCATATAGCATAGTTTGGCTTTCAAAGACGTGCTGGCTGAATGTGATGGTGGTATGAATTTAAGTATCTGTATGGTAGTGTATAATATTTAAGAATAATATTTACTGGCATGTATTTATAGTAATCAATCTATGTGAATGGGATTACAGTACTGGTATAGGCTATAGTGTATCAGTGTGTTGTGAATCAAAATACAGTATATTATTGAACACACGTTTTTGTCAATTGTTTTAGGTATTAATTTTAACAGACGTAAACAATGAACTCTGTTCAAGTAATTTTGAAGAGTAAAGAACCGGGTAAACTGGCTTTCCAGGAAAAAATTGGAAATAAAAAGACTAGGTTTCATTATTATTATTATTATTATTATTATTATTATTATTATTATTATTAATGTTGTTTTGAATTTATATACGGTTTTTTCGACAGTGAAAGATTGGAATCATGACATTTCATATTAGGCTAAAAACATACGATTTCAAATTCTCTTCGATTTTGGAACACAAAATTGTGAACACACATTATATTTTATCACGAGCCGCCACTGAATCTCAGTAATATTACTTTTAGTTTAGTCTATGAAAACAAAGCATGGAGAGCGTTACACTTTGTGATGAGGGTACTAAGAAAAGGTTCTGATAAATCCAAAGAGATTGCATATAAATCACTAGTACGTCCAGTAATGGAATATGGTGCTGCATGTTGGGATCCTTACAGATTAGAACATATTAAGACACTAGAAAAGATTCAAAACGGGCTCTTAAGTGTTGTCGGAAAAATTCACCATTAAAATGGGACACACTCACGGACAGGAGAACGCGAATTCGATTATGCGCACTGTTCAAAACATACAGAGGTGAGCCTGCCTGGAGAGAAATAAAAAATAGGTTGCAGCCGCCAAATTACTCTTCAAGGAACGACCACTCATATAAATTGAGGGAAAGAAGACAGAGGACGGACACTGGAAAGTTTTCTTTTCTCAATCGTACTATCAGGGACTGGAATGCTTTACCTGCAGACTTACTAAATGCTTTACCAACAACCAAAAATGTATTTAAAATAGGCTTAAGGACCTTACTAATAGATGGTAATTATACACAGTATTTAAAGGATGTAAATGATATGTTGTTATTGAAGTGTTGTATCAGTGAAGAATTATGTTGTGTCAGTGAAGTGTGTTGTATCAGTGAAGAAGTATGTTGTGTCAGTGAAGTGTGTTGAGTAAGTGAAACGTGTTCCTGTCAGTGAAGCTTTATAGTTTATAGTGGCAGTGCAAAGTATTTGAACAGTGACATGTTTTTGAAGTGTTAGTGAAATCAGGATAGAATCAGTGAAATGTGTCGTAGTTCCAGTGCAGTGAGTGAGTTGACAGCGAAATGAGTGTAATTTGAAAGGTACTTGTGCAGATATGAACATATCATACTCGTGGGTTTTAGTTCGATCTTAGTTTTAAAATACAAATTAGATTTATTTGAAATGTTATTTTAAGTGATCGTGCTTCATTCAATTTAGTATATTCCCTGTTATTGTTTTTGTTAATTAATTATTAGTATTATTATTAATTGTATTTTTAATTAATAAGTTTATTATTGTCATTATTGAGTGTAATTAGTTACCACTGCCACCGGGTATATACCCACTGGGGTGTGAATAAATACATACATACACATACATACATACATACATGTAGTTGAATAGTACAGAAAGTTTAACATCTTAATGTTATAGTATTAATTTTAAAGCCTGTTAAACACAGTATCTCCTCTATCACTTGACATCAATAAATATTTCCACTACTACAATTTGTTTTCATATTTAATATTACAGGATGTAGGATTTATGCAACGTAACCTTATTGCTGGCTTAATTTGAGAGGTGGGACGCCCAACGCATAGCAAAGCCACATAAATGGTACACAAACTTCAGCGAATGAATTGCTGCAGCTGTGGAAACAAATTACAATTTGATGCAACTGTGGTTAAATTGTTTCCAGTGCCCATACGAGCAGGATCAGAGACTCCGCACAACAAATCCTTTGTCTTTCCAACCGTGGGCTTATTTCGTGCATATACCTCTCCCGTCCATTTCATGAGCTTGTAGTAGAGGAATTAAACTGATTCCTATTATAACGCAAGTGAGAAATAATGGCCAGTACAAATGTTTGTTTTGGTTGAAGTTAATAAATATTTAATCTCAGTTACGTAGTACAAAATTACAAAATGTAAACGGAATTGGGAATTATCTACAGTAGTTCAACCCTATAATAGTTTAAAATATAATATGGGCTATTCCATGTGAAATCGACCAGTAAAAAACTTGGCATATTTTTATACTCTAATTTTTCCCTACTTATACAAGGTGCTGAGGGGAGTGCATTTTCAAAAATATACTATCGAAAGTCAAACGGTTTTCGTATTATTGAACGACAAATTTTGCGTACGGTATTTTATAAAAACAAGCCTCTTTCAGCGCTCAAAACTCTGGAACCATTTACTACAGAACATTGAACGAGAGCTTATTTTGAAGCTGACATTTGGTAGGTTATGATAAGAAGTAATCCTTATGTTTATTGTACACAGAGAGACAGATAATTTGATTTTACTTGCTTTATGGCCATTTGTAAAAATGTAAAAAAATATTGAGAAAAAACCTTGCATTATTAAGAGGGATTCGGCATTGTTTGCTTAGTGGTTCGGCAATAAGTTTCGAGGGTATTAAATAAATTATTTTCACACGCCTAGACTTGAACGGCGCAGTACCACACGCACTGGCCGAGACCTGAAGATAAGCGAGCATTGGGCGTCATTTTACTCCT
Source organism: Periplaneta americana (assembly GCF_040183065.1). Taxonomy (NCBI): domain Eukaryota; kingdom Metazoa; phylum Arthropoda; class Insecta; order Blattodea; family Blattidae; genus Periplaneta; species Periplaneta americana. Next base: position 219,373,841 of record NC_091117.1, read on the forward strand.
GTGTTTATGAAAACTTGTGATAAAGCTAGCCCAGCTATGACTACTAGACGACACATCACATGTTTGTCTCCTGGTCTTGCTTGTCTCGACTACCTCCCGTCTCACAGTCAGCTGGTTAGTTCACGCGCGTACTATTTATTTTCTTTATTTGATATTTTCAATACTTTCTTATCAACGTACCAACAGTAAAAAATATCTGTTTTTTTTTGTACTTTCAATGTGGAATCTAACCATATAGCCTATTTTTTTTTTATATTTTTTCGTGGCCAAAGGCGTCTTAATAAAGAAATATCTAAATTTCTCCATTTCCATAAAAAGTAAGAAAAACTGTTTACATGTCAATACAAACTTTAAATTCTCAGCATCAAAATAAACCATGATATTGATCATTGAGTGAAAGGGTTTCGGAGCCACAACAGTTTAAAGTTGTTAATTTTATGAAAATACGATACATTTAAATATTATTAATTTAAACACTATGAAGTTCTGGTCAAAGGACAGAAAAAGTTTCATTGTATTTAAAAATTGCAAGGTCAACTTTCTCTATATTTCGGTCGATTTGAGATGGAATAGCTCATATATACTAGTGGCTTGTGCAGCAAATGCTACAAACTAAGTTCATTAGAAGTACAAATTAATTTTTTTCAAAATTATTTCCATTGAAGAATACCAGACATTTTGGAAGTTATTTGCTTCCATAATAATGAAACATATCCCTCTGAATGGTTTTCTTTGTGCTAAATATTTTTTATTGAACCTATACATCTTCAGTTCTTGAGTTTCATTAAATATATGGAAAAGATCTATACCACTTGATTAATAACTACAGTATAAAAATATTACATTTTTAATAACAATATTATCATACTTAAGTTTTGTATAGACTACTATATAGCCGTCACTCAGTAAATATTACAGAAATGAAGATCTAACTTCAGATATTCTCTACGCCTACTTATATAACCCCAAAAGCTTTCATTTTCATATCATCAACAAAGCATCAATCTGTATAATAAGTTACAAATACATCATGGCATTCACTATAATATTTCATTTTTAATGGTAATAATGTCATCAAACATTCTTAAGTTTTGTAGTTTTTAATATCCAATACACAAACAGCTGTACTCAGAAAATTACACACCAGAGAATCTGACCTGTAAATTTTTTTTAGTAAAGCTTGAAGATTTTAATAACCAACATTACAGAAACATTCTGAAAAAGTTATACAAATGAAGATCGACATATTGGTACTTTGATGTCAGAGAATCTGAGCCATCTGAACTCTAAATATGTCGTAGCCTTCGTGTGATATTGTTTATTGTAGTGCGTTTGTGTTTTGTTTTATTCTATAAAAGCCATTATTTCTGAAAACGGACGACAGATGGATTTTGTAAATTGGAAAATGATGTAGGAAAACTGAAATTTCACTGTAAACTACTATTTTTCTGAAAAAGTTTGGGTTCCAAGCTTCAAAATGACGGGTCATTTATTAAAATTTATTCAGTCGTTTACCCGTACTTTTCATTACCAGTTCAAAATTATATATAGATATCAACATTACCTCTACTTTTATATAAAGTGATAGTGGTGTTGTTGTTGTTGTTGATGATGATGATGATGATATTCACCATTATGATCATTTATTTGTCTAATAAATTAGTTTAGTATTGGACTTTTCTTGATTGAATATAAATCTTGTGTTGTTTCGAAACTATGATGGCCTCATTTTCAGAGAAGAAGAAAGGAGCACGAAAGAGATTATGTGTTATGAAATTATTTTGTACGAAGGAGGGAATCGAAGGCTTACACTGCAGCCTGAGGCGTATTATGATTACCACTTCTGTGAATGATTGGGTCGAAAGGTCGTGTTCTTATGTAAGTACAGCACGCCGCACCGTGAACTTAACCCGAGCAGTGGGATGGATGATGATGATGATAATGATGATGATGATGATTATGATGATGATGATGATGAATTGGACACACACAGAATTTTCTGTCGCTGATTTTAATGGGAGAATTTTAAGTTTATAAAATATGGGCTGACATTTTTTATTTTGTTAGGTCTAATTAAAATGTTTAAATACCTATATACTGTTGCTTCCTGATATTTGAACTTCTCCACCTCTTCAAAAGATAAATTTCCAATTTTTATAATTCCATTTCGTACAATATTCTCGTCACGAGACATAATCATATACTTTGTCTTTTCGGGGTTTACTTCCAAACCTCTCTCTTTACTTGCTTCCAGTAAAATTCCCGTGTTTTCCCTAATCGTTTGTGGATTTTCTCCTAACATATTCACGTCATCTGCATAGACAAGCAGCTGATGTAACCCGTTCAATTCCTAACCCTCTCTGTTATCCTGGACTGTTATATAAATAATGCTCGGGAGGAAATTAAACACAGAATAAATATGTCAACTGCCTGTTATTATTCGGTTGAGAAACTTTTATCATCCAGTCTGCTGTCGAAAAATCTGAAAGTTAGAATTTATAAAACAGTTATATTACCGGTTGTTCTTTATGGTTGTGAAACTTGGACTCTCACTTTGAGAGAGGAACATAGGTTAAGGGTGTTTGAGAATAAGGTGCTTAGGAAAATATTTGGGTCTAAGAGGGATGAAGTTACAGGAGAATGGAGAAAGTTACACAACACAGAACTGCACGCATTGTATTCTTCACCTGACATAATTAGGAACATTAAATCCAGACGTCTGAGATGGGCAGGGCATATAGCACGTATGGGCGAATCCATAAATGCATATAGAATGTTAGTTGGGAGGCCGGAGGAAGAAAGACCTTTGGGGAGGCCGAGACGTGGATGGGAAGATAATATTAAAATGGATTTGAGGGAGGTGGGATATGATGATAGAGAATGGATTAATCTTGCTCAGGATAGGGACCAATGGCGGGCTTATGTGAGGGCGGCAATGAACCTCCGGGTTCCTTAAAAGCCAGTAAGTAAGTAAATACCTATGTACCTCTGCATTCTGTTCTAGGATACATACACTAACCTATGGTTGGGATAATTTGTTAAAGCATGTTTTACTTCAATAACACACATTACACCCAAATTTCTCCATCCATAGTGTAAATTGAGTATATTTAAACCTAGGCTAAGAAGACTTCAACATACTTGAAAATGCAATAGAATCATGCTAGAAGGTATCAGTGCTAACGTTAAAAAAAAAAAAAGACTGAAAAATTTTATGGTACAGGCTATGGATTTCTTAACATAAAAAATGGCTATATTAATTTGTCCTACAGAATTTATCTGTAAAATTGACACTTAATATTTTAGGAGAAAAATTCGCTCCGGCGCCGGGGATGGAACTTGGGTCCTTGGTTCTACGTACCAAGCGCTCTGACCATTGAATTACGCCGAATTCAATCCACAGCAAATCCTAAAATATTAAGTGTCAATATTACAGATAAATTCTGTAGGACAAATTAATATATCTATAATATTCTCTCAGCTAGCAGTGCACAATAACTGCGGAATCCCGGCCAACAAGTCACTCAGCTGAGTGCGCTCCTAGTATAATGGCAGTTGACATTGGATACACGTCAACATATATACCTAACTTGGAGTCAGGCCACAAAGGGAAACACTGAAGGAGGTAAGTTCGATCCGGTGCTGTGGATTGAATTCGGCGTAGCTCAGTGGTCAGAGCGCTTGGTACGTAGAACAACTCGGGTTCCATCCCCGGCGCCGGAGCGAATTTTTTCCTAAAATATTAAGTAAAATAAAAATGGCTGTTTTTATACCGAAATTACCCACAACTCACCACATCCATTTGTTATTTCTTTCGTTTTTGTTCCTCTATTTAGTTTCTTTCTTTTCATCTCTTCTCATCCTGTGTTCCCTCTCATTTTAATATTCTTTTCTCACTCCAACCTCATCTTCCCTTTATATTCGTTTAAAAATATGAAACTTGTTGTTACTCTTGAGATGCTCTCTTTTCCTGAATAACAAATTTTGTTAAATTTCCTTCTACATCAAAGTCTAAACTTTAATTCTATCCGATGGATGAAAGCATCACAGAAGGAAATTATTAATTTATAATCTGCTTCCTGATCTTTCGAATGATTAAACACCTCCACTCTTGCCTTGAGTACGAGCGTGGCTACCGTTTTCCGAGAAGAAACTTATTTTTTCTTTACTATTCGTTTCATGCTGTTGAAATTTCAATCTGGATGAAATCCATCCATCATCATTGATAGATTGCAGAGGGTTTGATGTGTGCTTCGAGGGTTAAAGTGGAGAAGGAAAGAAAATCGATATCTCGAATGAGTGTATAAGATCGATGTAATGAAGTAGTAGACACACTTGAACTTGGCACCTAAGTGGAGTTTTATGTGCGGTGGAGTCCATTCATCATTCCAGATGGCTTCCCTGGCGAAAGCCGTCCACTGACTTACGCACGGGTAGCTAGTCAAAGTCTCAGGATCAACTTCAAAGAGACTTCAAGGTTTACAAGATTTTCCTCACTGATGGCCAATCGAGACGTCATCTCGCGATTATTGCGTAATATTCAGTTCGTGACTGTTGACTTCTCTTCCGTAGTATAACATTCCGTTTACATCAGTGGCGTAGCATGAAATTTTGAGCACGAGAAGCTAATTCAAGTTGTCTTTCATGCAATATGAGAAAACGTATTACAAAAATATAGTCTTAAAATAAATAGCAGCCAATGTCAAGTCAGCAGTCGAAGATTGGTTGGAACCTCGTAAGTAACACCAATAAGGCATGACCTCAAATGGTACGTAGTAAAATATGATTTCATGGTTTACACATATCTCTAACAAATAGACACGTATACGTATAACATTAGCTCACTCCCTGTCATACTTAGAGAAATCACAATATTAGTATCATTACATAAGTATGCGTCTGTCTTTTGGTTGTGTCCTTCATTGACAGCAAGGGAGTCGGTCATTTGTTTTTTAAATCACACTTTTGTTCGTAACTCAGTCTTGATAATACAATTGTCCTAAAAAATTCAAGTAAATTAGTGTCAGGAACTGTTATTTCACTCATTATTTATTATATCAGCCACAATGCACACTAACACTTCAACTGAACACAACTGACTAAAAGGGATAACTCGGAAACTACTTATTTTCAATGTCAAAGCTAGCTTCTTGCGAGCCTTGCGACTAGGGTAGTTTAGTTAGAAAGGGATGGAAAATCTGCGGGGTGGATTACACAGAAGAAACCAGTCTGCTTGGAAGCTGGTGTGTGCAGGCTTCTTGTTTACTGCTGCATCACAAATCATCCTGAGCTGCCGCATCACAATATTTAACGCGTAAATATAAATTCTATTAAAATTAATAAATAATTTTGTCCATAAACTGCAGGCTTATTATGAAATTATTATTAACTGGGGAAGCTGAGCTTTTTAGCTTACATTGACGCTACGCCACTGGTTTACATAATTGTAAATTCTTGTCCACAGTGTTACAAACTTCCTACTTACTCTTAAAGAAATTTTAAGCACCGCATCCATATAGGGACTACGTGCTTCATACTGACACAACTGGACTCTGTTTCATCAATAAACATTAAAATACATAACATGTTACTTGTTAACACATGCTAACATTTTAACAATTATGTTAACATTCTTTCTTGAATTTCGATTCCACAAACATTTTGTTAACCCTTAAATTGGCAAAGTATCCTATACGATACAACAGGTTAATAAGCTATTATATATATATATATATATATATATATATATATATATATATATATATATATATATATATATATATATATAATTTGAACTGGTAATGGAAATTACGGGAATACGGCTGAACGGATTTTAAAGAATGCCCCGTCATTTTGAAGCTCGGCATCCACGATTTTCAGAAAAATACTAATTTTCAGTGAAGCGTTAATTTTCCTACATAATTTTCCTATTTTCTAAAATCCATTTTTCGTCAGTTTTGATAACTAATTGCATTTCAGATAAAACAAAACACACATTACAATAAACAATAGGATATTACACGAAGGCCATGACCTGCAGGATTGCTGACATTTTGTTTAGAGTTCAAATTCAATTGGTTATTAAAAACTTCAAGACTTACTAAAATTAATTTAAAGGTCCGATTTTGCGGTGTGTAATTTTCTGAGTAAAGCTGTGTATTGGATATTAAAATCTACAAAACTTGAGTTGGTTTGATGATATTATTACCATTAGAAATGAAATATTATTATAGTTAATGCCATGATGTGACTATTTTTCATTACTTATAGTTATTAATCCTATATTAATGATATGAAAATGAAACTTTTGGGGTTATGTAAGTAGATGTTGAGAATATCTTAAATTAGATCTTGATATTTGCTATAATTTACTGATCTTGATATTTTCTATAATTTACAGTGTGGCGGCTACAAAACTTACGCAAGATAATATTGTTATTAAAAATAAAATATTTTTATAGTTATTAATCAGGTGGGGTTGGGTCTTTTTCATACATTTAATGGCAGTGTGGTGTAGATATTCATATGCGTCATTCTCTTCAGTATTGGCTCGAGAGAAAGCAAAAATTACAGTTCCTAAGGAAAGACCAAAAAGTGTTACTTGGTGATAAAATAAGAGGCCTACAAACCTACAATCCACAATAACCTGAAATAGCTATTGCTTTACTCCCACATGAAAAACCCACTGATCGTCCTGACATTGTTAATTGCGTTTTCGCGTTGAAACTCAAAAACTGAAGGTGGATATGTTCAAGAAAAAGTATTTGGCCTAAAAAAATATTCAGAAGGAGTATGTTTCATTATTATGGAAGCAAATAACTTCCAAAATGTCTGGTATCCTTCATTGAAAAAAAATGTGGAAAATTTTTATTTGAACGTCTAATGAACTTAGTTTGCAGCATTTGCTGCACAAGCCACTAGTATGCTATAATTTTAATAGAACAATAGAAAAAATTGGTAGGAAAATTAAAATTTCACTATTATATTGCACAACATATAAAATACGGACATTGCAATAGTTGTTTTCTTTACGGTCCGACACGGTTTAATAAACTAGTGTGAGAAATGAAGTTTTGCTAATTTAAGGAAAACTGCGAACATTATATACCAATGAGTCTGTGTCAGAACCAAAGCTTTTCTGAACTCGTTTACAAGCTTTACAAATAAAAAAGTAGCGCAACATTACGACCTGTTTGGCAATTATTATTTGTTATTGAAAATGAACACCGAAACTGACGATCTTTGTCTTTCTTAGTGGAATTGATAACCAAATACGAAGGTACTTGGTGAACAATCCTTCGCACACCCGCTCTTTCACAACTTACAGCTGTCGGCGAAACCAGTTGCAAAGCCTCCCGACTGCACTGCGCCGAAAGTCGCGTCAGGAGTCAGTGTGAGTTGTACTCTTGCAAGATAAGCACGTTTTCTTTAGGCGACCGTATTATAGTGTGTGCAATACAGTATGTTCAATAAGTTCCTACACTCTTCCTTCACAGTTGACCGTAATTCTGGAAATTTTTGCTGATCAATTTATTTTCTTTGCTTCGTTGAAGTCTCTGTGATTCTGATTACAATAGATGTTAAACGGAAAGCTCCAGTTTATGGAAACACCTAGTATGATGCATATAATAATTCAAACAATGAACTTAAAATAATAAAAAAAAAATGGCTTGACATAAATTATCTTTCTATCAACGAAAATAAAACCATAATTATTCTATTCTCATTATCTGAAAACTGTAACACTTATATTAAGTATTAAATTACATAATTCTGATTGTTGTCTTATACAGTGTAAATGTCCGATTATTAAAGAGTCCTCTGAAGTTAAGTATTTAGGCATAATTTTCGATAATCATTTAAAACGGAACCAACACATTAATTACCTTTGTAATAAATTACGTAAAATAGTATACTATTTTGTTTTATTGAGGAATTACTTGTCAATAAGTTTATTACGTACCGGTACAATATATTTAACTTTATTTCAATCGGTAATTATGTATGGAATTATAGGATGGGGCAGCTCATTTGAATCCAATTTTAATCCACTTTATTTATTACAGAAAGAAAATAATTAAAATATGTCTTCATAAACCTATTGATTTTCAATCTCAAAATTTGTTTCTAGACTTTAATGTACTTAACGCAAGACAAATTTATTATATTGTATTAATAAAATACATACATAAAAATCGAAATACTTTTGAATTGAATTCTCATAGTTATGAAACAAAAGGTATGAATTCTTTAAGATTGTTTGAACCAAAATGCAACACTGTTACAGTATTTAATCATAGTAGTAATTTAGGCCCAAGAATATATAACAAATTTATATTTACATATCCTAAACTTGTCAATTCTAATAGTTATAGCATTAAATTAAAAAAGTTATGTATGGATTTTATAAAAATTGAAAAATTGTACATTTAAATTTATATACTATAATTGCATAGTGGACATAAGACAAATTGTATTGCATAATTATTAATTTCAATTCAGGAATCCGCCCCTGAGCACGAGTCCTACTCTTTCAGGGACGAGCTAAAGTTTTTTTATATATTATATTTTATGTTACAAACATTAGCAAAATAATAAATAAATAAATAAATGTCATTCGGTGTAAACTCGTATTTAAACCGTCTTGAAAATATGATTATTCATCGTAAGGGTTTGTATGCCAAGAAAAGAACTATAAAATACTTTTTTTTTTTTTTTTGTTTCCCCCGAAAAATAGTACACTAGACTTTCACAAATGGAAGCCTCCCTGAATATGGGAGCGGCAGGACTCAGGACCACCGCTGAGACAACACAGTATAATTGCAAGACAACGGACAAAAATTCAGCTCCGTAGAGGAAGGTAAAATGAAAATTAGGCTATTCTGAAACAGTAAATACTGACAACATAATGAAGTCACATGAATTATGCAGAACCATAAACCAATCTTTCAGGAGAGTAGGCTACTCGAGTTGCACTTCTTGTATCCTTAACCACGTTATTTACCCTACTTCTAATGTCTCAGGCGTTGGTTGGAGACCTGGCAAATCTGAACTAACTCAGTTATTTCCACTACCTGACGGTCTTCGCCTAATTCAATCATTTTCACTAGCCAGTCTCAATTCCTTAGACTAACACGATTTACTTCAGTTCTAGCATCAACTCTCGTGTCACCATTCTGCTATCGCGAGTGATTACACTCTGTCTCAGAGTCGATAGTAGTTCCGCCCTCTTCTAAGATTGGTCATCTCAAATTATATTTAAATTCCAGTTGAGAGTTGAAAGCAGAATTGCTTTTATATCAATAATTATTCCGTATTTTCGCGATTCTTCTCTTGTTGGCAAATTAAATCCTAAATGCAAAACTTCTACATTAAATAGATGTTACCACTTCCTTTTTCACCTATCATGTGAAATAAGAACCATTAATATTTCCTTCTGGAGTGTCAAAATGGCTTTAGAAAAGGCAGATCATGTGTAGATCCATTATTTAGTATGAAACTATTGTTAGAAAAAAGAAGAGAATTTAATTTAGAAACCCATATAGCTTTTATTGATTTTGTGAAAGCTTTTGATAAAGTCCGAAGAGACCTTTTATTCGACATATTACAAGATAAAAATATTCCAAATTTGCTATTCCAAAATATAATAGAAATCTACACAGACAGCAAAATAAGTGTCAAAATAAATAACTGTATATCCGAAAGAAAATTAGTTAATAATGGAGTTCGACAAGGTTGTCCACTATCACCAACTTTATTTAATATTTATATAAATGAAATTATTTTAAAATGGAACCAAATCTACACATCAGGAATCAAAATAACCAGTGCTCTAACATTAAATACCTTACTCTATGCCGACGATCAAGTCATAATTTCCAATTCAGAGGATAATTTACAAAGAGGGTTGTATACATTAAATGAAATATTAAAAGATTTTGGGATGGAAATTACAGCACAAAAATCAAAAGTAATGGCATTTTTAGGACAAGACCCAGTGAGAAGTAAGATAATACACAATAACCAATGCCTCGAACAAGTGCAAAATTTCAATTATCTGGGTTGTGAAATATCTTATCAAAACGAAAAAGATGTGAACAAGAAAATTACCAAATTTACACAAATTCTAGGAATAATAAACAATACATTAAAAGCTAAATTAGTACAAAAATCTACAAGAATAAAAATATATAATACACTAGCATTACCCACCCTTCTATACGGAAGCGATATTTGGACATTAAAGAAAAAAGACATGAACAAAACCAAAGCAACGGAAATGAAATTTTTCAGGAGGACAGCAGGATATACTCTTTTAGACCGAAAAAGGAATGAAGAAATTTTAGAACAATTAGAAGTAGAGTCAGTAGAAGAAAAAATCAGCAGATACAAATTCAATTGGCTAGATCATGTAAGAAGAATGGAAAATTCAAGAATCCCAAAAATTATGATGCAGTATAAACCTAGAGGACATCGTCGACCAGGAAGACCTTTAAGAAGACTGCTAGATGGGGCCGAAACAGGTCTACAGAGGCCTAATTCGTGAAGGATGATGATGATGATTTCCTAAGTCACATTCTAGGCATCACTTCTGCTATGAGTGATTTAATCCCTTTTGTTCTTTCCACCTCAATTATCCTACAACTTCATTTCTAAAGTTAATCTGTTCTAAGAATTTATAATGTTCTCGGACTCGTTACCATAAACAAAAAGTGGCCCTTCTACAGTAACCGTTCGTACATCTTGCATCGACAATCTACTGTAACAAAGAATTTTAATACAGGAGTGGATACCTGAAAATATCCGTGTTTTGTGTACAATTTTCATTACGCGACATTTAGAAGGCAATACAATACAATATAATACAATACAATACAACACAACACAACGCATAAAATATAACACAATACAATACAATACAATACAATACAATACAATACAATACAATACAATACAATACAATACAATACAATATATTTTGAATAAATTAACTTCCTCCAAATGAAGGCTGCCTAGAAAACAAAACCTACCATAAAATTGTTGTTGTTTTTTTTAATAAAGGGTAGGTAAACACTTATCATGGAAAAAATAAAACACTGGAGAAGGAAAAGAAAAAGAAATATCACATTTATAAATAATTCAAAACGGCTAAACAAAAGATCATTAATTCCAGAAGAAACATAAAATTTCCTAGTACGGTATCTATTTACTATCAGGTGATCACAGTCGTCTATTTAGCACTAGTTGCAAGACCCAACTCAAGTGAGCAGATCGTCATAGGAAAGAGATCAATCTATTTAAGTATAGAGATAGTTTTTTAGCATTTTTATAGATCCCTTCACTGCAGACAGAGATACTTCAGTGACAAGAGTTTGTCCTAGACCAAACTGCTTTCAAAAATGCGCGAATCTTTTTGTGATGGTCCCTTTAGCCCCAATCGGTAATCCAATAACTTCGATCGACGTTAGATGATATTTTTCCTTATAATATGGTGTAGTGGGGTCCTATATGTTGCATTTTTCCTGATGTACCTCAGCAGGTTGATTTTCGTATGTTTCCATCCTTACAGTTGGATCAATTATGAATCCTCTTGTTGATCTTGTCGCGATAGCGATGATGTCAGTGCGCTTGTAGATCCATTTGTGGACAAACCATGGACTTCCTCTCCTATTTGGTAGTTTTTTCCTCTTAGGCCCGATGCTAGGAAGGATCGAATCTTGTGGTGACGACTATTCCTCAGTAGTTCTCCATGAGGACAGGCTCCCAGAATGTGAGCAAGTGTTTCTTTCTCACTCCGACAATGTCGGCAGTAGGCTCCAAAATAATATAATATAATATAATATAATATAATATAATATAATATAATATAATATAATATAATATAATATAATATAATATAATATAATATAATATAATATAATATAATATAATATAATATAATATAATACAATACAATATAATACAATACAATATAATACAATACAATACAATACAATACAATATAATATAATATAATATAATATAATATAATATAATATAATATAATATAATATAATATAATATAATGTAATACAATGTAATATAATATAATATAATATAATATAATATAATATAATATAATATAATGTAATATAATATAATATAATGTAATGTAATACAATATAATATAATATAATATAATTTAATGTAATGTAATGTAAAGTAATGTAATATAATATAATATAATATAATATAATATAATGTAATGTAATGTAATATAATATAACGTAATATAATATAATGTACTGTAATACAATATAATATAATACAATGTAATGTAATATAATATAATGTAATATAATATAATATACTGTAATATAATATACTGTAATATAATATAATGTAATATAATATAATATAATATAATATAATATAATATAATATAATATAATATAATATAATATAATATAACATAATATAATATAATGTAATATAATGCAATATAATGTGTTATAATATAATATAATATAATATAATATAATATAATATAATATAATATATAATATAAAATATAATATAATGTAACATAATATAATATAATGTAATATATAATGTAATATAATATAATACAATACAATATAATATAATATAATATAATACAATACAATATAATAAAATACAATATAATATAATACAATACAATATAATATAATACAATATAATATAATATAATACAATACAATATAATATAATACAATATATTACAATATAATATAATATAATAATTAAAATTCCAATAATTGATACAATTAGTATCAACATTGGAAATGGAAAATATAGTGAAAAAATTTCAGTAAATCAAGGTGTAAAACAAGGCTGTAGTTTGTCCCCTAAGTTGTTTTTCATTTATATGGATGATTTAGTGAGAGAGTGGAATTTTAGAATTAATGGAGGAATTCATATAGCACCTAATTTTACATTTAAGACGATGCTGTTCGCTGATGACCAAATCGTTGTCAGTATAACTGCAGAGAGCAGTGTATGAACTACAGAAAGTGTGTGAGAAATGTAATTTTAAAATTTCCATAAATAAAGCCAAAACAATGGCTTTTCAAGGGAAATACAGCTTAAGGACAAAAATTGTTTTAAATGACACTTTTCTAGAACAAGTAACAAGTTTTAAATACCTAGGTACTCAGCTTACGTATAAACATGAAAGTGACTGCAAATATAAGCTCCCCATATTTCAGCAGCTGTGTGGTACAATAAACAGAAATTTGAAAAATAAAGCAAGAAAAGAAACACAAATTAAATTTTATAAAGTAATGGCAGTACCATCTTTGCTATTTGGATCAGAAACCTGGACGATGACTCCAGCTTACAGTAAAAAATTACAGGCCGCTGAAATGAAGTTTCTAAGGTCAGTCAAGGGGGTGTAGGGTAGGGTGGGGGTTAGTTGAATCAAGGGGCTAGTAGGATCAATTTAAGCATTTGGCCTACTGCGCACAAACTGTTGCACATATAGGCAGCCATTACCATTGAGAACTTGTACAGATCAGTTGGCCGTGTTGTTCAAGCGTTTTTAAGTCATTACATACATTTTTCAAGCTTCAGGAGAACTTCAAAGACATATAGGTAAGCGTCATTTGCTTTGTTTTTAATGCCATACAATCTTCAAACGTTAGTAAATAAGGCTTAGTGTTAAAATTATATAGTTATTCCGTATAACCCATCTGTTGTGAAGTAACATAACACTCCATTCGTTCTTTTACGGTACAACTAGCGCATTCTGTTGCGAAACGTAGGAACTACGTGAGTTATACGTAAATCCAAAGGATGGGGTTAGTTGAATCATTTTTACTGGGGCTACTTGAATCATATGAAAAATATGATAAAGAAAAATGTAAACAGACAAAAGCAAGCTAATTCTCATCTGGCATCCTCTGAAAATATTGAGAAAACCAGAGCGAAGAGAAAGTTATAATTAGAGAAGAGCACACCTGTTAAGGAATCAAGAAAGTAATCCACAAAAGGCGAGAAGATAGTTTGCAAAAAAATAAAAAATTAAAAACCAGCAGTTCAGATGAAGAATCATCACAAGAAACGACTGAAGATGACAGTGAACCATGTGGTTTTTGCTGGGTCAATTATTTTGATAAGAATTAGTTCACAAAAGGTGACTGGATAAGATGCCAGTCATGCAAAACCTGATGCCATGAAATGTACGTAGGAGCAGCCGGGCGAAAACAATTTACTTGTGGAAAATGTGTTTAGTTCGCCTATATTATAAGTAGTCTCAAGTTCTGAGTTTATAATATTTTTATATTATTATGATTTTATTAGTTTATAACATTGTGGGTTTGCATTTCAGTGCAGTGTTGCAACAAAACATGTAATCCAAATAGCCCCACTAGTGATCCAAATTACCCCACCTTTTGTTTAAAATCGATGTTTTGACATGTTCTATAATATCTTGTTTATCTTGGAATATACTCGCGTATGAAAACTAAATTTGCTATTTCTTAATAGAAAACACCTCACTGCAATGCAAAATGATGTTCCAATTTTGAAAATGGGAATTCTATAGCTGTGAATTGAGACTGAAGTAAAATTGATTCAAGTAGCCCCACCCTACCCTACTATATCGGATAAAATTAGAAATGATAAAATAAGAGAAGAATTGATGATTTTTTTCCTAGAAGAAAAATTCAGAATTATATAAATCAGTGGGCAGAACATGTCAATAGAATGACACCAGAAAGAATCCCAAGAAGAATGATGAATTATAGACCTGGAGGGAGAAGACATCCGGGAAGACCTAAGAAGCGTTGGACGGATACACTATGAAGCCGGAACAGGCATATGGCTATTCCTTGAATTGAAGAAGAAGAAGAAGAAGAAGAAGATGATGATGATGATGATGATGATAATAACACAACATAACATGAAATAACGTAACGGTGTATAATATAATATTCATTCATAGTCTTCTGCCCAATGGCAGGTTTTTCACTGCAAACCCAGCATGCTCCAGTCTTTCCCATCTTCTATTTGGGCAAAACGCTGCGAATGAAATGAATGAATATCTAGTGATTTATTTTCTAGTAATTTGAACAAGTGTTTAATAAATATTTCAGCTTCCATTTATTCTGAATACATATATAAACCAGCCACTTCACTGAAACCACTTCTGAGAGATGAAGCTCTCTTAATGGATATGAGAGGTCGTAAGACTAATTGCGTTAAAGTGAAATTCACGTCAATTATAAAGTGGCATTACTGCAATTGAATTCTGTGAAGTAAATTCTGCAATTAATACTGGTGGCTGAACTCCGCCACACGCATACCAAAGGTTAATGCTGTCCAGAAGCCGGTTGTTTGAATATCAGAACACGTCATGTGGCTAGTTAGCTGCATTTTCCCACAAACCATGAAATCGTAAGTTGACCCCATTCGGAATGCATTAAAATAGTTATTCCCTCTCTAATGGAACATCTAGATACAAAATATCAACACAGATTACACAGGGTTTCGAAATTAAATTTTGGTTCAAGGCGTTTAACATCGAAGGTTTATTTTGAATAATTGTTGGCTTCTGTTGAAGGATGAAAGTCAGATATTGCCTATCATGTATGTAAAAATTAGTAGGCCCTATAATTTACTAGAAAAATTGTCATATTTATAGCTCTATTTATGCAATATGATTGTCCGTCCAGCTATACCTTTGAGAGATAGGAACAAACACCACGAAATTGTGACGTAATAGAAATGCAACCCGCACACCACTATCGCAGGGAGAGGGGTGGATTGGGCATCTCCTCAGGTAATGCAGTGAATAACTGCAGAGACGGACTGTGACCAAAAAACAAAAGCAATATAATATTCTTCTACTTATTAACTATACAGACTTCTTCCATGTTATTTTTTTATCCTTCTACAGACGTGGACAAATTATTAACAAAATTGACGATTTTTATGATAATTCTGTTTACAAAATTTGACTTTTCAATTTACACTACAGTTGACAATTTTTCATATTTCTATCATTATAGTAGACAGAAAAATGCAGAAATGTCAACTGTAGTTTAAATTGAAGAGCCAATTTTTGTAAGAATATGTATTAAAAATCTTTAATTTTGCTAAAAATTTGTAAATATGCAAAAATGTCAATTGCAGTCTAAATTGAAGAGTCAAATTTTGTCAAAATATAAAATAAAAATCTTCAGTTTTGCTAATTATTTGGAAATATCCAAAATGTGAACTGTAGTCCAAATTGAAGAGTCGAATTTGGTAAAAATATATAGTAAAAATCTTCAGTTTTGCTAATAATTTGTAAATATGCAAAAATATCAAATGTAGTCCAAATTGAAGCGTCAAATTTTCTAAAAATATACAATACAAATCTTCAATTTTTCTAATAATTTGGAAATACGCAAAAATGTCAAATGCAGTCTGAATTGAAGAATCATATTTTGTAAAAATATATAATAAAAATCTTCAATTTTGCTAATAATCTGTCCACGTCTGTATTCATTATTTTTGTATTATTAATAAAATAAAATGAATTTACTTTTTTATATACCATGAAAAGAACGTGTACTTTACATCAGCAGTTTTTTTAAATTAGAAAAACGTACCAGACTGGTCATGAAGTTACAAATTACACTACATACTTAAAAAAAAGTTGAAGTATTTTACTCAGATTAAGATATAGAAGCCGATACTTTTTATTGTTTGTTTATTAATGAAATATTTAAATTACACTGCATACGTTGAGAAAAAACGAAGTATTTTACCCCGATTAAGACATAGAAGCCGATACTTTTTATTGTTCGTTTATTAATGAAATATTCAAGTTACAGGTAAGGGTGTCAGAGTCCCTATATCAAGAAGAATAATGACAACGTACATTGTTCTTTTATACTTCATTTAACATTTTACAACAAATTAAGTTTCTCATATTTTTTCCATCTGCATAAAATAAATACTTTTCCTTCCATGCTCCTTAAAATTAAGTTTTTCCTTAATATTTGTTTTGGAAAAGACATCGAAACATATTGTCCTACACACTTGTAACATCACATGTGTACGTCCGCTGCTGATAAATGTCTCTACTTACATCGAAGTGAAGGCTGTAAACAGAGGGTGGGGGTATGATGCCATGGTTACGCTTGAGTGGAGGCAGGAGCATGTGTCGCGACACAGCTTTTGACAATCACTGCTCTAACCTAACTAAACAAGCATTATTATACCGGCCACAAGGTCACAGAGATGTGGGACCTCCTAGAAGACGATGGGAAAACGAATTCTGAGAGCGGAACGGGCCGATGTCCTACCATGAAGATGATGGAGAAGAAGATTTATGCAATATTAACACATTTGAATACATAAATCAATTAATCTTTGAAAATTATATACAGTAAACAAAATCAAACAGCACTATCTTGTTCATATTCACAATTTAGGTTCAACTCATTCCAAGTCGGATGAAGACACTTCATTTTTCAATACCGCTTCCTCTTCATCTGGAAGTTCTGTCAGCGAATAGGAATTACAAAGAATGGACACTGAGCGAATTTTCCTGTGTTTTGTTTCTCTGTGCGTCAGCGTTTAGTTCCACTTTCAAGCGCTAGAGGTTAGTGTAATCGAGCATAGGCTAAGATAATAATTGAGTATAGAGTTGAGACACAGGATCCAAACATCGCCTACCTTATTGCATAATCCAGTAACGCTTTGCTTCAAATAAATTCAAGTTAACAGCTTTTCCTTTTTTCTCAGTGACGAACTAGTTGTAACAATAATTTTTTATATTTCAGATATAATAAATTATATTATAAAATAATATAATACATTATAAAATGTTGTATCAAATTCGTTTAATATTTGTATATAATATAATACAGGTATATGGTTTTACTTCTCATAAGAGTTTTGTTTTTCCATTTTCAGTGCTATCAAATCATTACATATTTTAATTGTTGTTGGGGTCAACGTCTCAACTCTCATTATAAAGGAACTCTAGAGTCTAGATATTATAGTTAATGAAGGATTTTTTATTTTATGGATCCAATTTATTTTATTTGAGTACATAATGTACCTAGATGTATTAATTGTATGTGTTATATTTCCGCTGTGTCGACTGCTAGCTGGTGTGATGTCAGCGCCAAGTCTAGGGAGAAAGCAGAATCTCACGCTCTAGCTGGCTTGAAGGGCATTGAAACCAGTCCGGCTACATCAAAGGTACCGACGCGAAATATCCATTCTTTATAATCCCTATTCGCTGATTCTGTCTTCTATGTTGCAGCGCCACGTTCTCTTTTTTCATAGACCAACAGTAGTCAGACATCATCACTCCATCCCACCTGCCTTGATAACGCTTTTCTATTTCTTTCATTATTCTCGGGAAGTCAGTCAGTGGACAAACTCCTATTTCTCTACTAAATGTCTATTCTTATATTTCTATATCTTTCAGAAGAAATCTTTTAATCTTGTGTATCTTTGAATTGAATTGTATCTACGTGTTCAAACTACAGTACTGGGTGTTCAGTTCAAAGTGTGTCATGGCTCGCTGTATACCGTCATGTGGCTAGTCGATGAGCCTAGAGAATTCAAACTTCCTACACTTCCGCAGAGGTGTATTACCTATGTGTCAGAGAAGTTGCCTAGCAAGTACGGCGTTCATTCTGAAGAGTACTTACCGATACGTACGGTAACGCCGGTAGTGGCAGGAATGTGAACTGTTTGGAAACACGTACTGAGATGAGTTTTTTCCTTACTGTCGGGATATGTGGAGAGGGTTAAGACGATTACTTACGTACAGTATTTGTTGAAATTAATTTCGACGGTCAACATGGACACGGAGCATTTGATTTGTGTTGTGGAATGTTGCCGTACGCAACCGATGATAACAAATACCCTGCGTACGACTTGGCCGCGCAAAACACAGTTCGAAAGAGATTATGGTAGCACATAGACCTTACAGACCGCCATCTGTTGCTACGACGTTCAAGTTATGCCGTACACGTTCTCAAGTTCAAATTGAACGCCTTGTTTAATAATAATAATAATAATAATAATAATAATAATAATAATAATAATAATAATGATTTATTTTAGCTGGCAGAGTTAAGACCGTAAGGCCTTCTCTTCCACTCAATCAGCAAAAAGTATACATACATATGTATGAACTTACAAAGAATTCAACAATTTGATTTAGATGAGAGTTACATGTATACAAGATTTATTTACGAATTAAACAACAAAATACTATGAACTATTAATTAAACACTGAAATACAAACTATGTAGCAGAATTAAGCTAAAATACAGAGAATGTTAATATATTTAAAATACTGTTAGATAATAGAATGAGATTGTTATGAGACAAATTTTGAAAATACGGCACTATTAGGATGCATGTCTAAAGGAAGGAGTAACAATGTAGACAGTGATAGTTTAAGTCAGTATGATTGGAGTGAAATGCTAAGAAGGTTATCTTTTAAGCTGTTTTTAAAAGTGTTTATTGTCTTGCAGCCCCTAATACTTTGTGACAGGGAATTCCATTGTCGCGAGATGGATACTGTGAAAGATGATGAATAACGAGATGTTCTATGAAGAGGTATACTTAACGCGCCACAGATAAGTGATCTGGTATTTACGTCGTGGTTAGAGTATAGATAAGAGAAACGAGACGAAAGGTAATTTGGTGTTGAGGTGTGCAGAATTCGAAAGAGTAAAGACAAAGAGTGTAAAGTTCTGCGTTCTTTAAGTTGGAGCCACGAAAGACTTGCGAAGGACGGTGATATGTGATCATATCGTCGGATATTGCATACGTATCTGACGCACATATTCTGAGTTCGCTGTAACTTGACTGACAGTTCAGAACTTAGGTCACTTAACAAAACGTCACAATAATCGAAATGCGGCATTACTAAGGTTTGTTCTAAGGTAAGTTTTAATTGCTGGGGCAAGAAGTTTCTTAAGCGACTCAAACAGTGAATGGAGGAACAGATTTTTTTATCGTTTCTTTAACTTGAAAATTCCAATTTAGATTATTATCGAAAAAGAAGCCAAGATTTTTTACGACAGATGAATAAGGGATTAGCGTGTTGTTACGGGTAACAACTGAAAGATTACTGTTATTAAGGGAGTTAACTAAACGCTTATGGCCAATAATTATAGCTTGAGTCTTACTTGGATTAAGTGCGAGTCCGAAATTGGCAGGTAACTGTTCTGACATAAAAGCTGAAACTCGCTTCAAATCGCTGACTCACTAACAGTGACGTCATGACACACTTTGACATGAACACCCAGTAGTAGGCCCTAATAATAATCAGTCTGAAACGCGCAAGCAGAAGACAATACTTAATTCTGTGAAATTCATTTGCATTTACTGAAACTCGCTACACATTAAAATGGATTTAATTAGTCAAAAAGTATATTGTAAATTAAAGTGAAGGAAGTCGTTGTTTATCACATACCAAACTTTCCCGAGGCCCAGCGCTGCCTTGAAACACGCTCTCGCGGATAAAGATTTCCATTACGAAAATTAAAAATGCCTGTAATGCGAAATTCATTATTCCCAATAACAGAATGACAAATGGAGGCGATGACAACAGTATAGACTGCACAACGGAATGGAACTCTAATCTGGAAACTATAAGTCGTATCAAAGACAAAGTGATTTAGACTGCTTTAGTGAACAACATCAGCCTGCTACGTATTACTATGGTTACAGACACAGCCTGTTTTGTATTTTGTTTCAGTGTTTTTATACTTTTTACTTTAACTCAGTGATTAGGTGTGCTTGAAAGTACCTATTACCCAGTCTTCTGGTATTACAATGACTATTTCCTTTATATGACGTCATTCTGTTTTCGACAATGAAATGTAATGAAATTTTTAATTTTACCAATCACAGTCACACATTTATTCAAGTTTTTGATTTAGATAATAATAATAATAATAATAATAATAATAATAATAATAATAATAAACATCATCATCATAATCATCCTTCACGAATTAGGTCTCTGTAGACCTGTTTCGGCCCCATCCAGCAGTCTTCTTAAAGGTCTTCCTGGTCGACGATGTCCTCTAGGTTTATACTGCATCATAATTTTTGGGATTCTTGAATTTTCCATTCTTCTTACATGATCTAGCCAATTGAATTTGTATCTGCTGATTTTTTCTTCTACTGACTCTACTTCTAATTGTTCTAAAATTTCTTCATTCCTTTTTCGGTCTAAACGAGTATATCCTGCTGTCCTCCTGAAAAATTTCATTTCCGTTGCTTTGATTCTGTTCATGTCTTTTTTCTTTAATGTCCAAATCTCGCTTCCGTATAAAAGGGTGGGTAATGCTAGTGTATTATATACTTTTAATTTTTGTAGATTTTTGTACTAATTTAGCTTTTAATGTATTGTTTATTATTCCTAGAATTTGTGTAAATTTGGTAATTTTCTTGTTCACATCTTTTTCATTTTGATAAGATATTTCACAACCCAGATAATTGAAATTTTGCACTTGTTCGAGGCATTGGTTATTGTGTATTATCTTACTTCTGACTGGGTCTTGTCCTAAAAATGCCATTACTTTTAATTTTTGTGCTGAAATTTCCATCCCAAAATCTTTTAATATTTTATTTAATGTATACAATCCTCTTTGTAAATTATCCTCTGAATTGGAAATTATGACTTGATCATTGGCATAGAGTAAGGTATTTAATGTTAGAGCACTGGTTATTAATAATAATAATAATAATAATAATAATAATAATAATAATAATAATAATAATAATAATAATAATAATAATAATAATAGAGTTGGAAGTTTCAGCAATCTGGCAACATTGCCGCTAACACACAGCTCTTTCTTCTCGTAATACAGATGTAAAAGGTCAACGGACTCAGGTCTCTCTGCCTTTTTGAACTACCTCCCATCTCCCTATCTGGCCACAATGTTGCATGCTGGTCGCATCGGTGAGTGGCTTCAAATTAGTGGTTTTTTAATTAAATTTACACGAAAACCGTCCTCGCTATTGAAATACGGCAGAGGAATAAATGATTCTTTATCAGATTTCTTATCGATATGGACAAAAATCATGAACCTACTCGCAATAGTTACTAAATAAGAGGGTTACATAGATTTTACAACACATCTTTTAAGCACACTCTACTTAGAAATGCTTTTAAAGAACAGAACTAGACTCTTGCCTAAGTCTCTAAATAGTCTTAAATGACCAAGTTGTTATTTTTTTCTCCTGTCTCTTCCTTTTTTTTCCTTTTTTATTATCTTGATATATTACTTAATCATTTGTATCTGTTTGCCATATAGTACGATTTTGCTATTCAACGTTTTATGTCTTACCCACATGTATATTAACTGTAGCCTATACCATATCTCAAGTGAATTAATCATCGAATTTATCTCGAGCAGTTTGTCTTATAATATATATACCCCTTATGTTATGTAACTGATTTTGATTATGTGTAATTTTCTACTAAGAGGGATGAAGTTACAGGAGAATGGAGAAAGTCACAAAACACAGAACTCCACGCATTGTATTCCTCACCTGACGTAATTAGGAACATTAAATCCAGACGTTTGAGATGGGCAGGGCATGTAGCACGTATGGGCGAATCCAGAAATGCATATCGAGTGTTAGTTGGGAGGCCGGAGGGAGAAATACCTTTCGGGAGACCGAGACGTAGATGGAAGGATAATATTAAAATGTATTTGAGGGAGATGAGATATGATGATAGAGACTGGATTAATCTTGCTCAGGATAGGGACCAATGGCGGGTTTATGTGAGGGCGGCAATGAACCTGCGTGTCCCTAAAAAGCCAGTAAGTAAGTAAGTAAGTAAGTAAGTAAGTAAGTAAGTAAGTAAGTAAGTAAGTAAATAAGTAAGTAAGTAAGTAAGTAAGTAATTTTCTACTTAATTTTATATTCTCCTTATATTATGTAACTGATCTTGACTATTTGTAATTTTCTACTGTATTTTATGTAATTTCTAAACTATCTTGTTTTGTGTTGTTTTGTAATGTATCACATAATTTTGTATTTCATGTATATTATTGAAATCTGGTTGAGTGGAAGAGAAGGCCTTATGGCCTTAACTCTGCCAGGCAAAATAAAACTACTACTACTACTACTACTACTACCACTACCACTACCACTACCACTACCACTACCACTACCACTACCACTATTTTATTTTAGTACGTTATTTTACGACGCTTTATCAACAGCTTAGGTTATTTAGCGTCTGAATGAGATGAAGGTGATAATGCCGGTGAAATGAGTCCGAGGTCCAGCACCGAAAGTTACCCAGCATTTGCTCATATCGGGTTGAGGGAAAACCCCGGAAAAAACCTCAACTAGGTAAATTTCCCCGACCGGGAATCGAAGCCGGGCCATCTGGTTTCGCGGCCAGACGCGCTAACCGTTATTCCACAGGTGTGGACTACTACTACTACTACTACTACTACTACTACTACTACCACTACAACATGCGCTGTTTGTTGTGAAAATCTGCAGGGTTATTTCATTTCCACTCTGTATGTAATTTTATCCTTATTATTGCTTTTATTTTATTTTGCCATAATTCTAAGAGTTCAGGGTTTTCAGTCCTAACACATAAATTAATACAAGTAAATTAGTAACAGTTGCGAACTTAACTTTGGGACACCTGGTGTTATGGAAAGATTCAAAAGCATCTCGCATGGTTTAAGGACAAACATTTTCCTGACATATTCATAGATGTGTGGATGTGTGTGAAATTTTTTCGACACATCAGAAGGAAACTGGTTGGGAGGAGAGCAGTTTTGAGAGTATACGAAATAGAGAGAGATCCATTAGTGAAAGAGACATATTTCATATTCTAATACGACAGCTAGAGGGAAGACGCATATAAAAGAAAATGATTACTCGTCACTCGGGGAGGGAAGAGAGCAAGGGGCTGCCGGCGCGCTGGTTCCCTGCGTCTCATGAATGGCTCCTTCGACCTGATGTAATGTAATTTCAAGGACCATTAGTTGCCACCCTACGGCCGTCCTTTCCTTCAATATACCGTCACCCCCTGATACACGCCATCGTCCTCAAGAACCGACCGTTATGGACTTGAGTCCCCGGTCATTGTACCGATGTTGAGAAGGAATAATGTACTTGCTATTTGCATACGCAGTAAAACCCATCTTACTTCCCGTGGTACATCTTTCAATCCATGCAAGACTGACGCATATCCCAAACTGTAACAATTTTTAGGTTTAAAGAAATTCTATGTGTGGGTGTACCGAGACATCATTTTATTTTGACTAACATTTCCAAAATTAACCTAACTTATACCTTTTGGATAAACGATTGAGAACCGGAAATACTATTTGCTACCCCCTTCCACGACCGGAGTTTGACGACACTAGTGTTAAATACGAGGGTCATAATTAGGGCTAGGATTTTGATGAAACTGCATCTTTTTTCTAGTAAGCAAGAAACATAGCTGTTTTAGTATTTATGTGTTATGTGATAAACTGAGTGTTTTAAGACACAAAGAGTGCGGCAAAACATCCTCCCTAATTTAAAGTTCACATAAAGAACAGATGGATCAAAATAAGTAAACTGTATTAATATGAATTGTATCTAAACAGTGGGAAATTTAGGTTTACATGCGTTGCCATAGCGATATCAAATGACATGCGCAAAACAACAAGAATTGAATAAGACATTGAATACACGGAATTGACATTCAATTAGTGCAAATTGTAATCTGTAACGAATTCCAACTATGCCGTGGACTGGTGAAGAACGTGCTTACGCTGTGGTATCGTTTCTGGTAAGAGGTAATTCCGTTGTCGCTGCTCAGATGTTTCCCGGACGCTAAATTTCTTCACGTGGCGACGTCCCTTGGCCAGCACGATCACCAGATCTTGCACTATGCAATTTTTTCTATGGGGGGCAACTAAAGGCTGAGGTGTTCAAACATCGGCCGAGGACTTTGCCAGGCCTAAGAAATTAAGTACAGGAAGAAATTGGTCTTATTCCTCAAGAAATGCTAGTTAGAGTGATGCAGAATTTCCCAAGTGGCATTAAACAATACATTGATAGTGAAGGACACCACTTGAGAGACACATTATTAAAAAAAAAATGGAAAATTTCCACTGTTTATATTACTCGTAATAAAGTTTCCTTATTTTAATACATCTGTTTTTTACTTAAGCTTTAAATTAGGGAGGATGTTTTGCCGCACCCTTTATTTGTTAGGGCATTTTTTGCATTTTTTGCCTATTTCAACTCATAAGAGCATCTTTTGTTATATTCGGTCATTTTTAGGCATTTTCATTTAATTTTGGCCATAATTCCCCATTATTAATGTAAAATAATGTTTATTTCCTTTGATATTTTCTCTACATATTTTGTCCATTAATACCCATTATTTTGTATAATATTATAATCGTTTTTCTACACAAATATTGTCATTTTAACGTAGTACACCCCACGTAATGGATCAGTCCAATCACCCTTTCAATATAGTCTACTCTATACCTGCTAATTCCGGATAAGAGTGACCTTGTGGTAGACTACACGGAAACTAAAAGTAAATTAAATCCATGGTGCTACAGCCCTTGAAGGGCCAAGACCGACCAGACGACTGCTGACCTCACGTCCACATGCAGACGCAAAGGTGAACGATCCTACATGGAAACTACATCAGATAAATAATTAAAGTGTACTACTTAGAAAAAATTATGTAAAATTTAATTTAATTACTAGTCTAAATATTAAGTAGTACAAAACCTCTTTTCCTACCAATTTTTAGGGCATTTTGGAAAGATTTTTAGGTCATAAAGGCATTGTTTTTATGACTTTTTTTCATGATTTATAGGTCATCAAAATCTTAGCCTTAGTCATAATGAAAGTCATGAGCATCCCATTGTTATAAATTTTAATTTTAATTGTTTAGACAAACCAGGCACATCATCTTAATCTACAGACTTTAATGTCACTTTTCAACATAGTCTCCATTTCTTTCCACACATTTTTCCCGCCGTTCTGTAAGTTTTAAAATTCCCTTGCTGTAGAAGTCCGTTTCATCTTCCCGAAGACACTGACGCACTGCTTTCCAGATGTTCTCCAGCGTCTCGTAGCGTTGGCCTCGCAGCTGCTCCTTTACAGAACCGAAAAGACTGTAGTCGGAGGGTGCCACGTCGGGACTGTAGGGAGATTGCGCAAGAGTTTCCCACCAAAATGTTTTGATTTTCTCCACGGTGACACGATCAGTGTGAGGCTATGCGTTATCGTGTTGCAGGATGATCTTCTTTCCTGGGCGTTTCTCGCGCAATGCACGACGGAGCTTCAAAACTGTCTGAATATAGCGGACAGCATTTGTGGTCTGTCCAGGTTCAAGAAATTCAAACGAAATGCATCCCAGAACTCATCAACTCTTTCCTTGTTGCGTTCCGTGGAGGCAGTTCGAGGGCGACCGCTACGAGGCTCATCTTGGATGCTCGTGTTCCAATCTTCGAAATGTTTCACCCATCTCCTAACACTGCTGGCGTCCATGCATACATCTCTGTGGTCACACGATAGAAGTTAATGGGGTCACAATACGTGAATTCCCAAGAAACTAGTTCGATTAATTAAAACGTGTCTCAGTGAAACATACAGCAGAATCCGTATAGGTCAGTTTCTACCTGATGCTTTTCCAATTCACTGCGGGCTAAAGCAGGGAGATGCACTATCACCTTTACTTTTTAACTTCGCTCTAGCATATGCCATTAGGAAAGTTCACGATAACAGGCAGGGTTTGGAATTGAACGGGTTACATCAGCTTCTTGTCTATGCGGATGACGTGAATATGTTAGGAGAAAATACACAAACGATTAGGGAAAACACGGAAATTGTACTTGAAGCAAGTAAAGCGATAGGTTTGGAAGTAAATCCTGAAAAGACAAAGTATATGATTATGTCTCATGACCAGAATATTGTACGAAATGGAAATATAAAAATTGGAGATTTATCCTTCGAACGGGTGGAAAAATTCAAATATCTTGGAGCAACAGTAACAAATATAAATGACACTCGGGAGGAAATTAAACGCAGAATAAATGTGGGAAATGCGTGTTATTATTCGGTTGAAAAGCTCTTATCATCCAGTCTGCTGTCCAAAAAACTGAAAGTTAGAATTTATAAAACAGTTATATTACCGGTTGTTCTGTATGGTTGTGAAACTTGGACTCTCACTCTGAGAGAGGAACATAGGTTAAGAGTCTTTGAGAATAAGGTGCTTAGGAAAATATTTGGGGCTAAGCAGGATGAAGTTACAGGAGAATGGAGAAAGTTACACAACACAGAACTACACGCATTGTATTCTTCACCTGACATAATTAAGAACACTAAATCCAGACGTTTGAGATGGGCAGGGCATGTAGCACGTGTGGGGAATCCAGAAATGCATATAGAGTATTAATTGGGAGACCGGAGGTAAAAAGACCTTTAGGGAGGCCGAGACTAGATGGGAGGATAATATTAAAATGGATTTGAGGGAGGTGGGGTATGATGATAGAGACTGGATTAATCTTTCACAGGATAGGGACCGCTGGCGGGCTTATGTGAGGGCGGCAATGAACCTTCGGGTTCCTTAAAAGCCATTTGTAAGTAAGTAATATGTGAATACATAGTGTAAAGTCTGTAGATTATTATCATATACAGTAATTGCTGACTAGTCCAAGCAATATTTATCAACAGTAATCTCACTAGATGTTTTGATTTACCTAGAGAAAATCATAACTCTTTAGGATTTAATTAACTATTACACGATTAGAAGAAAGCATATAAAGATTAGAATGAATAACCTACACTCCTATACAATAAAATATTAATTGACTTACTAAATTTCAGCATAAGCTTGAGGTTGTCTCTCCGGTATAGCGTAGGCCTACAACGATTATTTTGAACGGGAATTTTACATTTTTAAGTCATCTATGGTCCATGCCAGGAATCTGTGGATTACAAAGACGAAACAAGGCCTCTGCGCAAATGGTACGTGGGAGGTCTAGGGCCAATGACTGCTCTGGTAGGAGGTATTGTTTGAACGAAGCGAGCAATCGCTTGAAGGAGCGAATAATTGAAGGGTACAGAGCTATAGTGGGCCAAGCGCCATTTATTAAAAACGGAGAAAGCAAGGGTTAAAGTTAAGTGAATATCACAATTTAATGAAGATTAACATACAATTGGACAAAACTTACAAGGTACCACAACAAGACTTATTAGAACTTAAATATATGATGAAAGTATAAAATAGGAACTAATAACATTTTTTTAGAATTCACTTTTTACTTTAAGTTAAATTTTCCAAAATTTGAAAATTTTCACACATTATTTCGTAACTCCACAACCATTAGAGGTAGAATTATGAAATTTTGTACACTGATTTAACATGCATTTATGCAAAAGGTAGACTACAATAATGCTCATATTTTTTTAAAATAGAAAAATTAGGTCACAAAACATTATGTAAATTTTAATATATTTTATATAGAACAAATAAAAAATTAATTGTATTAAAATAAACAACTCTACATGTCTGAGAGTAGTCTACTTTTCAGAAATAAGTGTTTATTACATGCAGGAAAAATATTAAAGACGTCTGAGAGACCATAACAATGTTGTGGTTACCCATTGATGTAACTGCAGAATTTTTTTTTTGCTTATTATTTTTCATACTTTGGTAAAACTGGTTTGAAAAATATTATTAGTAACCTTTTTTATACTTTTATCAGATATTAAGTTCTAATAAGTCTTGTTGTGGTACCTTGTAATTTTTATCCAATTGTGAGTTCATATTCTTACAAAATTTTAGAAATTTAAAGCCTACATTTTCTAATAATATTTGTGGTCGTTCAAGTACATATACCCTTAAGAGCTTCCACTGTACGTAGTAAAATCGCAGTTTGGAGTGTAACTGCACTAGTTTTTCGTCCTTTCTGACACATCAGATTTTTGGATAAAATGCAGTTTGATTTTAGGCGACTCAATTGTAGTCTATTTAAAATTTCTTGAAATGTTTAGTAAAGGCTTTCCAGAACAGAAAACGATGAAGTTGAGTGAGTGAACTTCACAAACATCGAAAGATATGGAAGAGCTGTAAGTTTCTAACGAGAATATTAAAACACTAAAAGGGAACGCCTTAATTATTACCGTCATTATTAAAGGTGTATAAAAGGACTAGAAAAGTGATTTCCATTGTAACAAATAAATTTCTTCGCAATTGCTACAGTTTATAAGACTAATGGACTTTCAAGGATTTCTGTTGCAGAGTAAATAAAATGGAGTACAATTCGTGTACTTTAGTTGATAGCTGTGGGACTTTACATACATTTGCTATAATTTGTAAAACAAACGCTGTTTGTTGATATGACACGATAATTTAGTTCCCTCAAGAGGATTTCAGAGAGGAGAATTGTTTCGCCATTAGACACGCAATGCCTGTAGGTGGTGGGAAGGGCGAGAGACTGAAAGAGAGATTTTTTTGTAAGGAGTGCATAGTTCTGTTTTCTTACATTTATTGTCTCCAGTTTTTTTGCTTCAAGTAAGGCGAGAGATTCATATAATAGGGATGGAGCTGGGAGGGGTGGCAGCATGAGGAAGTGGGAGTTTGGGGGAGGAAATAAAATGGGAGAATGAAAGAACGGAAGAGATTAGAGCGAAATTTCGAAGAGAGGAATGGGGTGGGGGACAGGAGCAATTACTGAAAGAGCACTTTTGTTACTTTCCATCTTCTTCATTCCTGTGTTGCAATGTACTACTTGTTATGATGCACGAGACGCTTCCAGTTTCATTTACATAGCAGGGGAAAATTAAGAGAACCTTCTACGATTTTCTAGGGCCTATATAGGCTACAGTATATGACGCTGACAATGGTATTCGCTGGGAAGCATTCAATTCATTGCAAAATAATATTATAGGCTATGCTGGAATTATTTCTTACATCCTCTTCGCCAGTTACCAAGAAGTAATTTGCCTTTAAGGTACGAAAGAAATTCTCAACACACAACTCAATGTCAGAACACACGCACTCTTTGACTCCACATTATACTACACAAACACACCCCTGCAGGAAACAAAACAAAACACGCCAAGACCAGTAACAACCAATTCTGATGATGGCCAATAGCAGACTGAAACTTAGATAAACGCAATATAATATTTGTTACTCAGTCAAATGACAAATAAATGTAAAATAATGACATATAATATATGGTCATTAATTTTTATATACATGAGCATACAGGCATCTTCAGGCACAATTATACAATATCTCAACATCAAACTATGTAGCTATTACATTGGTGGTAGATAAACTGTTTAAGATTAATGATGTACAAAACATCTCCATAATTAAAATGTAATATTACAAGTCATAAAATTAAAATAATGTTAAAAACCACGTAGTGTTGTAATTAAACTTCATAATATTCTGTGGTACTCTTCTTCAGTAGAGTCCAATGAGTGATGAATTATGTCTGAAATATATAAATAAATACGAAATAGAAAAAGGAAATTATCAAACGTAAAAGTCTAATCGGATTGGATAATTAAAAGTACTCACGTCGTTTGAACGTGGCAACTGTATAGATCACTATAAGTCATCTTATGTTTGAAGCAGTTATCTGTAATAAAATAAATAAATAAATACAAATTTTGAAGAAATTGAAAAACTAATTGGAAGACACAAATTATAGACGTACTTACGTAGACGTGAGACGTACCTGTTTACAAGAGTTCCACAGAATATTATGAAGTTTAATTACAACACTACGTGGTTTTTAACATTATTTTAATTTATCACTTGTAATATTACATTTTAATTATGGAGATGTTTTGTACACCATTAATCTTAAACAGTTTATCTACCACCAATTCAATAGCTACATAGTTTGATATTGAGATATTATATAATTGTGCTTGAAGATACCTGAATGGGCGAAAACGTTTGCAATTTGTAACTCATGTATATAAAAAATAATGACCATATAATATAAGTCATTATTTTACATTGATTTGTCATTTGACTGAGTAACAAATATTATATTGTGTTTATCTATATTAATTGACAATCTGAATATTTCCAACATGCCTTCTAAGACTGAAACATGTTAACAAGGTAATACAGGGACATCTATATTTTTACTGATATTTCTAATATTAACCTGGCTATACCTTTGGATCAACGATTGAGAACCAGAAATACTATTTGCTACCCCCTTACACGACTGGATTTCGATGATATGGCGTAAAATACAAACAAATCACTTCATTAGATATAGGAGGGAAGAAAAGCAGTTCATCCATTTATGTAAACTAGGAAATATGACGCTTTTGAGTTTCATAATTGTAATCAGGTTTTTGTTTAATCAAAATACAGTACAGTATTAACAATGAGTGTTTTTACTCACGAACTGAGCTGTCCATGTGGACGTATTAATTATGCAGTGTATATTATGTCTACAGCACATTAACATACACTATAGAGAATTAAGTTAGATTGGAAAATAATCGTAATATGGATATTTAAACACATTTTTGAAAATGGTGGCCGTTCATTTCGATACAGGCTTCAGTTCTAATGTGCATATTATCGTACTATAGGCTATTGTATCTAATTCCAATTACCAGTTTCGTCCTTCGTACTAGTAACTCATGTTGAAATAATTCTGTACCTACTCTATAAAAGAGTACCTTACGTACTGTAAATCCAATCTACACTTCTACCCGACCCGCACAGATAAAATTACTCAGACATACTATCTACTGTCCGTCCAAGTGGTTATGTCCCAGGGTCGTAGCAAGGGGGGAAATCACGTGACAGTTAATTACTTAACGAGGCCCTTTTATTTAAGTTATTTTAAACACTTGTATAGTATTACGTACACGTCCAATTCCTAACAGAAATTAATGTTCTCAGAAAAGAACTAAGACAGCCCAACCACTAGCCTTTACAGAGAGGCGAATAGAAGCGGGTGGGGGAAACCGGGATGCGATGTAGGCAAATGGACGACAGTACCCGTGCGAAAATGATTCAAAATTGAAAGCTCTTTCGTCACGGAAAACGCGAACATATTTTTGGAACGTATTGTTTACTATGACCGTAAGGCTACTATGACTGTATATGCGGTCTTGGATCTGTATGGAGGACGGTTGAACTTCATTAGTAGAAGGGGTGAGAGTGAAGTACATCCAATAACTCGGGTACAATAAAAATCGAAGTAAAAATAAAATGATGTCCCTGTATAAAATATAATTTAACACAAGAAAGACTAATAATACGTTTTCCGAAGTGATATAGTGTTAAAAGTTGTGTGATCAAGATGTATAGCTTAAGGAAGTTTATTATTACGCAAACATCCCGAACTTTGCTTAAACGAGGCCAAAAAGGGTTATCAGTCATCTCAGCAGAAATGTCTATCAGAAGATCAATATAACCAGAAACGATCAAGGAGTGGGGAATGTGTTGAGATGTTGAGCAGGAGGTCAAACCTGAACTAAAATGGTTCTCTCATGTTATACATTCTAACAGATCCACTGAAAGTGAAGTCATTGACGAGGTTTGTGAAACTGGTTGTGACTGTAAAGAAGATGATCCAGGTTCAAGTGTCGATGGAAGAGACTCATAAAAATGTTATTTTTTGTCCTTTAGTTTCAATTTTCTATACTTATATTTCAAAGTGATAAAATAGTAATAAATATTACATTGTCAGTAAGAAACAGTAAATAAAAATATTACATTTATTTCCACATAGACATTCAAAATGCTGTTTGTCCTATTTTCCCAATCAAAATGTAGTTTGTCCATTAGATTTCCCGCCACAATTCCCACATATACATAGTGTGATTTTTCTCAATTTGGCTACAGATTGGATGGCTTTTTCTCCAAACTTTTAGTGAAAACAATTTCAGGTTAGCTCTGATACTTTAGACGCAGCAGTATTTTGCGTTTTTCTCGAAAAGAAAAAATGTACTACAACTGAGTTTTTAAAGTCCACTCCTCCATTTCCTTGTCGTTCTATAAGTCCATCTACTGAGTGATTCAGTTTATAAGCGAACATCTCACACCATTGGTAGCAGGTCATGATAATGCCGGCCTGTACACCAAAACCCAACATCTAATTCAGTCGAGAGCGTGCTTTCGTATGGTCAAGGCGTGAATATTTCTTGCTCTTCTTTTTCCTTAAATGAATTTTGAATAAATCGAGATGGCTAAATTCAAGTACACCATTTGACATAAAAAAGTTTTTATGTACGACTCGCATGTGTTAACTAAGTCAGTATGTGAAGTTCAGAAGCGGTTCGGAGTTCATTCCCTCGCCAACCGTTTCACGATAATACACAACGTCGAGAATAAATTGTGAAGCAAGGGAAATAGTGAATATAAAAAAGACTGAAAAAAGACGAAAAGTACTAAGTCAGGAGACATTGACGACATTGGCTTTCCACTGGAAAATTTCCATAATTGCTTCGCTGCGTCTCGAATAAACGGATGTTTCGTGTGGTTCCATGTAGAGGATTACAAAGTTATTAAAGTTGAAAAAGCAAAGAGTTGCTGTGACGTATGAACTACGATAAGTTATAGTGATCCTGAATAAAGAAGTAGATTTTGGGTGGGTTTTAAATAATGCGGATCATGGAGGTACAGTAAAACTGCGTTACAACGCGGGATTAGAGTGCAGTAAATGCTTTACATCCGCGTTGCAAATTTCGTAATATTTTTTACTCATTGAGTACAAAAACATTGATTAAATATTCTTGAAACTCCGCTTACAGCTTCATTTATTACTGTATTACGCACTCTTATACAATTACTATAGGCTATTCTATCTTTACGATGTCCATTTTCACTTTTTACATACAGAATGATTCACGAGGATTTACTCTTCCTTACGAAGCTTATTTCCGAAGACATTCTAAGCAAGAAATGTCATATAGGATAAAGTTGCCTAATGCCGTGATACTCCTAATTTCGTGATACGTTTTTTTTTTCACTGACTATCACGGGATTGGGCATCTTCACTCAAAGTTCACCAATGTCTAAAAAGTAGCTGAAAGATGCACTCTTTCGAGAAAGATGTCTGGCGCTATGGTCAAACGGCAAAAATTTGACTGACATTCAGTTTTAAAAAAGTATCACGGGATTAGGGATATCACGACATTAGCCAACTTTACCCTAAATATTTGTCCTAATCTCAATATTTTCAGAGGTACACTAACTTGAAATTGTTTGTAAAATACCATTATTCTTTAATTTTAAGTGTAAAAGAATATTACAGATAAAGAATGAACTATTCAGCTTTAATTAGCTAATATTCTGAAGCTAAAAATGTGTTGTAAATTCCATAGTTTCTATGACAGATTTTTTTTTCGATTTTTAACTACCAAATTACATTCTGTTACGCATTTATCACAAAATTATTGTTACAAATCACGCCACTCTTGTAAATTCTTCAAGACTGTACATTAGGATGCATAATGAAACTGTAAAGAATCAAGTTCCTAAAATCGTATTATTTGTAAAAAATTTTGTGAAAAGTGCGTAAGAATGATATCATTTTTAGTTAAAAATTGAAAAACAAAATCTGTACAAAGCACATGACAACACATTTTTAACTTCCGAACATTAGCCAACTAAAATAAATGATACTTCTGAATAGTTCATTCTCTATTTGTAATATTCTTTTACCCTTATAACTAAAGAAGAAAGTATTTTACAAACAATTTCAAATTAGTGTAATTCTGAAAATATTGATATTAAGACAAATGTTTATGTGACATTTTTTCCTCAGAATGTCTTCCGAAATAAGGTCCGTAAGCGACGGTAAATCCTCGTGAATCACCCTGTATATACAAATTCTTAATTCTATATTATAAGATATTTCTTTAATATCCCAGTAACAGTTGAAAACATTTATATTACAATATTTTTTCTTTCTTTCGTATTTCAGAAAGCTACTGAAGATAGGATAGCAAGTCCTGAAAAATGTCTTACTTACTTACTTATTTACTTTTACTTACTTACTTACTTACTTACTTACTTACTGGCTTTTAAGGAACCCGGAGGTTCATTGCCGCCCTCACATAAGCCCGCCATTGATCCCTATCCTGAGAAAGATTAATCCAGTCTCTATCATCATATACCACCTCCGTCAAATCCATTTTAATATTATCTTCCCATCTACGTCTCGGCCTCCCTAAAGGTCTTTTTTCCTCCGGCCTCCCAACTAACACTCTATATGCATTTCTGGATTAGCCCATACGTGCTACATGTCCTGCCCATCTCAAGCGTCTGGATTTAATGTTCCTAATTATGTCAGGTGAAGAATACAATGCGTGCAGTTCTGTGTTGTGTAACTTTCTCCATTCTCCTGTAACTTCATCCCTCTCAGCCCCAAATATTTTCCTAAGCACCTTATTCTCAAAGACCCTTAACCTATGTTCCTATCTCAAAGTGAGAGTCCAAGTTTCACAACCATAAAGAACAACCGGTAATGTAACTGTTTTATAAATTCTAACTTTCAGACTTTTTGACAGCAGACTAGATGACAAAAGCTTCTCAACCGAATAATAACACGCATTTTCCATATTTATTCTGCGTTTAATTTCCTCCCAAGTGTCATTTATATTTGTTACTGTTGCTCCAAGATATTTGAATTTTTCCACCTCTTCGAAGGATAGCTCTCCAATGTTTATATTTCCATTTCGTACAATATTCTGATCACGAGACATAATCATATACTTAGACTTTTCGGGATTTACTTCCAACCCTATCGCTTTACTTGCTTCAAGTAAAATTTCCGTGTTTTCCCTAATCGTTTGTGGATTTTCTCCTAACATATTCACGTCATCCGCATAGACAAGAAGCTGATGTAACCCGTTCAATTCCAAACCCTCAGTGTTATCCTGAATTTTCCTAATGGCATATTCTAGAGCAAAGTTAAAAAGTAGAGGTGACAATTAGCTAAATAAATTTTAATTGTTTCTTAAGTGTTTTTAATACTGTTGTATTTTAACATTATATAAATTTAATGATTTTTAATGTTTTAATTTGTTAATAGTCAATACCTTTTTAACGCTCTGTATAAGGAAGTAAGTCACGAATGGCAATGCGCATGCTACTGTAACAATACTTATGCCACTGTTGCATTTAAAGACCTCGTCCTTAGGGGGAAGGCGCTCGATGCAGATGATTACGTACACCATAGCACTTGGAGGTGAAATTATAACGAAGCATCCGCCTGACATCATTTTGCGTGTGTACGCTCCCGAGTAAACAACATACTTGCTGGTCTAATTCAGCGATGATAGCCGGGTCTGGTGACAGTGTCAACTTATATCTGTAATAATTCACAGTAAGTAAACTGAAGGAGGGATGTGGCACGCTAAATCCCCGAACCACAAGAAGTACATTATATGTAGCTCTAATAATGACCATGTAAACACAAGAATATTCTTCGATATTTCACTAGTCTGTCATAAAAAGTGTCTATCCTATATCTACTCAGAGCAGGTTCTCCTGCGACTGCTGCATCGACGTTTATACAGGGAGATTCAAGAAGATTTACCGTCACTTACGGAGATTATTTCCGAAGACACTCTGAGCAAAAAAATGTCATATAAACATTTGTCCTAATCTCAATATTTTTTAAAAGTTCCATTAATTTTAAGTTGTTTGTAATAGTAATATGCGTTACAAGAGCGGTATGTTGACGTTTTCATGGTCGAGGAAAAGATTGAAAAAGCGAAACGTAGTTGAGCTTTTTTAATTTCCGAGAACATGAAAAGAAACATACCGCTCGTATATCGTACATTATTTTGTGCGAAGATCGTTTATTACATACCTGAAAGACGAATTTCTAATTAGTTGCAATGAAATCTTCATCTTGGTTTCTGTTTAATGACGGCAACTTCGGAATATCTTTTTTTTTTCAACATTGTTGCTATAAAATGTTTGCTGTGTTTACTATACACCAGCAGGTCGTAATATACGTCTGTCTTTTTTTCCCCCAGTCTATAAATGCGAACTTAAAACAAACACTAAGGTTATGTAATGATTTATTTTTCATTTTAATATTTTAACAATATTATTTATATAACATATTGCAGTAATAACATCGGCATCTGGAATCTTGTTGATTTTTTGACGGCTTCCTTAATGTTACTTGTATCAGGAATGCAATAAGTTTCGTGGAGTAATAGACTTTACTTAATTTTTGCAAATATTTAAAAACAATAATTAACATTGCAATTTAGGTGAAATTGCAGTGGTAAGTTTCCAATTTATAATTATTACTATGTTAAACGTCTCTAAACATAATATGTTAAAAGCCTAAAGCAGTAAAATGAATGTCGCGCTTAAGCGGTAAGAAGAGGGAAATTGTTATTTGTGTTATGTTGGGAATACTGAATGTGGTATTTCACACTTACCGCGTATTGGTCCTGTGC
Organism: Periplaneta americana; assembly: GCF_040183065.1. Taxonomy (NCBI): domain Eukaryota; kingdom Metazoa; phylum Arthropoda; class Insecta; order Blattodea; family Blattidae; genus Periplaneta; species Periplaneta americana. The sequence continues at coordinate 219,411,311 of NC_091117.1, forward strand.
GGAAAACAAGCAAATACGCACGATCTCGCACAAAATACCTTTTTTCTTTAGTTTTAAAGGTAAAAAAAATATTACAAATAAAGGATGAACTATTGATAAGTGTCATTTCTTTAATTGGCTAGTGTTCTGAAGCTAAAAATTTGTTGAATAGTTTCAAGGAAAAATTCTTCAGGGTCCGGGTACCGATCCCAAGACCCTTCGCTTAGCGCGCGAACGCTCTACCTACTGAGCTACCCCAGGAACTATACACGACACCGTCACAATTTTTCCTTTATATCCACACAACTCAAATGAGCTGACAAGACGCCAGAACTCAACTATGAGTGCACACAAATGCTGTGTGACTTAAATTGTGGCTTTCTGTTAACGTACCTCCAGTAACGAATGCTTTATACAGATCTGGCTCTCAGGTAGTAGCTCCCTGTAAAGCAGATTTAATAGTTTCAAGGAGAAATTGTTCCGGAGCCGGGTATCGATCCCGAGACCCTTGGCTTAGAAGTTCTAAAAATTTATAGAACACATCGACTTGACACTCCTTTTTAATTGTCACGTTCGCGCTAAATTGCAATATGCCTCAGTAATTTGATCACCCACTTGCAAATCATATAGCAATCAAATTGAAAAAAAAAAAAAAAAATTCAAAATCGATTCTCAAGATATTTGTATTTTGAAAAATATCATTATTCGGCCTTCCATAACAAAATTTCGTACAACCATCTACTTGCTAATTTTAATTTAATGTCTCTTGCAAGTCGTAAGTTACTGGCTGAGCAGCTTTTATAAAATATTCAACGGTCTACTGGATAATAGCGAAATGTTATCACCAGACATCGGATTCTAGGGCAAATGCCTATTTTGTTTCTTTAGGAGAAAAGTAAAAATAATTATTAATATTTGTGTTTCATGGAAATTGAAAGGTATTCAAAGAGTTTTATAGTGCCCTAAAATGCCATAAAACGGTTATTAGAGCCTAATTTGTTAATATTCGCCTAAAAATGCCTAATTCACTGTAAAGTTTCGCATTTTACTCTTACTTTTTATAATTTATACATGCATTCACTGCGAAATTTAAGGCATTTAAAAAGTGGAAAGTTTGCTTCACACCGGCCATGAAACCATTGATAAAGGAAACAAAATGTTTTGAATCTCACGACACTCGCAATAGATTTCACCGAATTTAACATGTTTGGAGGCATAAAAGCCGACAAAGAACCAACCTTAGTTTTGAAGCAGGTAACAATCACAACATGTGCTGCTACCGATTCAGAGATATACTATACTATAAAAATGACTGTTTTCGATCTGAAACCGATTAGCTGTACTGCCCTTCAGAGTGTCATAAAATCACAATTTTTGGAGAAAGAGTGTTTTTGAAATATTTATGAAAAGTCGTAAAACTGCGAATTAGTAGGGTAAACCGTTACAAAATATTTAAATGAATGGCCCTCCTAGTGTTAACACTACCAGGAAATGCAACAATAAGTGGAACTTTGTATTTTTGTCCAATTGAATCTCAATAACGGTTCATTTGAATGCTCGTTAACAGTTGCTCTTTCCCTCACCTTATTTGTGTTGAGAAGTTTTGAGCGGTAGGACGTTTTCCTGTGAAGTTTAACGCGATAATGCCGAAAAATATAAGTGCAAAATCTACATTGATCCGGCAATGGCTAACAGAATATTCAGAATTCACTTATGATGGAAAAATAATATTCTGCAAGATTTGTAGCAAACAGGTATGTAACAATAGTTGAAATATATAAATTCTATTAATTTTAATGAGTAGGCCTATAATATTTATACATTGACTGAGCTATCCTGAGGTATAATTCTTTTTAAGACCACTACACTTTAATCTTTTAAATTCCGATAGTTAAAGTATTTGCAGGTCATTAAAATTTTGATTGTTCGAACCCACTAACTTTGTGATAGAAATACGGCAATACAACAATTAGGATTTTATTTTAATTCAGTTTACTTTACATTTTTAGATTTCGCAAGAAAAGAAGTGCCACCTAAAGCAGCATGTGCAAGGAGCGGCTCATAAGGCTAAAGCTCAGCAGAAAAATCAACTGCAACAAACTTTACTAACACAGCCTACTTCATCCAATCTCAGCAGCAATTTCTATGCTGATTTAACCAGAGCGTTTGTTGCTGCTAACAATCCCTGGAATGCAATTGAAAATCCGGTTTTAAGACAGTTTTTACAAAAATACTGCAAACAAAATATCCCATCTGAGTCGACCCTAAGAAAAAATTACTTAGACAGAATATACAATGAAACTTTAGCTTCCATTCGGGAGGATATAGGTGATTCTTACATATGGGTCTCTGTGGATGAAACCTCAGATCCTATGAATAGGTATATAGCAAATATGGTAGTAGGAAAACTTAGTCCTGATGGACCTTCGATTCCACACCTCGTATGTGTTAAGGAACTTTCGAAAGTGAATAGCCAAGCCATTGCTTATTTTGTAAATAAAGGCCTACAGTCTTTATACTCAGGTAATATAGACGATTCTAAAGTTTTGTTTTGTACTGATGCTGCCTCATACATGGTTGCTGCAGCTCCACTTCTTAAAACATTTTATCCTAACCTCACGCATGTAACCTGTCTAGCACATGGCCTTCACAGGGTTTCTGAAACAATCCGGAATGAATTTCCTCTTGTCAATTCGTTTATTTATAACACAAAAAAAATGTTTTTGTAAAGCCCCATCCAGGATTTCAATATTCAGAGAGAACTTTCCAGATATCCCACTCCCACCTCAGCTGGTTGTTACACGATGGGGAACCTGGATTCAGTCAGTGGTGTATTATTCTAAGTATTTTAAAGAAGTGGTCACAGTTATTGATAAATTACCTGAAACTGATAGTGCAGCGTGTGTGAAAGCAGTGAAAGATTGTCTGAATGACTCACGAGTGAAAAACGATATTGCCTACATAACATCAAAAGTTTCTTTCATACCTGCAAGCATTGAACAATTAGAACGTGAAAAACAATCTCTTTGTAGCCAAATAGCAATAGTAAAGGAAGCTCAAGTGAACATACATTCTGCTTTGGGCGAAACTGGGAAAAAAGTTAAAAATAAGTGGGACAACGTATTAAATAAGAATGTAGGATTTTCATTGTTGGAAAAAGTATCAAGAGTGATATCGGGGGAAAGTGTAAATGTTCCAGTAAGTATTGATGTTTCTATTGTACCTAATTTAAAATTTGCGCCTCTCACATCAGTTTCGGTTGAAAGAAGTTTTTCTGCTTTCAAAATGATTCTCAGTGACAAAAGGCAAAGGTTAACTGTGGAGAATTTAGAAAAAATTCTGGTGGTGTACTGTGCAGATAATTATAATAAAGTCTGAGCATGGAACTGAATTTCAATAACTTAAAATGAGTAATCTTGATATCAATAATCATTATTTCATTAGTTTCAATATATTAAATTTGTGCATCTCTGTTTATAAATATAATATAGTATTCTTTTTTAATGTTTAAACATACTTTTTTGTGCGTATTTTAGTGTATAACTAAAAATTTCAGTGAAAGAAATAAGTATGATACCTTGATGTGCCTAAAATGCCTATTTTCATTAAAATAGAGCCTAATTTTACAAATTTTGAGCTTATTTTAGGCGCCTAAAACTGCAATTTTTAGTGCCTAAAAATCCGATGTCTAGTTATCACAAATCCAGATTAACGCTAGAACATCACATTTAAGAAATCGTCAATTGTTATATTATAAAAAACAAAACACTTCAGCACATAAAAATTCACCAATGTTAAAAATGTGTGCAAATTTCAATGAAATATGTAATACATGGGATTTAGATTTCAGAATTTCTTACATGAAGTATAAAGATTTTCTTATTAATATACTGAAGGTAGTTGATTTTAAATAGTTTTGCTATCTATTTGTTACTCTGTAATTTGCCAATTATAGCTACATTTTACATATTTTGGTTACGTTATCAATATCTCTTTTTTCATTTATTTTTATTTTGTATTTTTGATTTATATCTACCCTACATCTGTGTCTTTTATTTTCGTAATATTTATTTGTCTGTTTTTTTATTTGTCATTTGTGTTTACACTTGTATCTTGCATTTGCATCTGTTTTATATCTTTTTATGGGTCTTTGCCCTGTTTAAATAAATAAATAAATTAATAAATTCATTATTTAATGCATGAATGAATAAATGAATGAATGAATGAATAAATAAATAAATAAATAAATGAGTAAATAAATAAGAGAATCAATAAATGAATGAATGAATGAATGAATGAATAAATAAATAAATAAATAATAAATAAATAAATAAATATATAAATAAATAAATAAAATTTCAATGGATAGAGCTAGAGACCCCGGGTTTCTACTGAAAAGTAGTATCTACTATACTTTCAGGTAAAACAGTAAAACGTGTATGTTAGCTCAAATTTTAAGGCTTGTAGCTCATTACTGTTTTGGATGGGTGTTCTTAATATTTTTTGCCGACACTGTAACCACGTTCAACTAGGATATTGTTATTTTCATGTGTTTTGTTTGTGCCTTTTTATTTTAATCTCTGTTCTTTTGGGGAGTGGTTGGATCTAACTATAGGTGAGGGGGATGAAACGTACACAGTAGGACTTGTTTTAGGTACAAAGCATGTACGGTCAGAAGACCGTGAATTGGATTTAAGAGAAAATTGTGATAATATAAAATCTGTATGTATAATATTACCATGGATAAATATATATATAATAGAATGCGAAACTGCGGTCAGCACCATCTTGCGGCGGGGGCTGAAATAAGATGATCAGCGCCCAACGTCGTAGGTGGTGAACATTAGAACTACGTGTTGGGCACATTACCCAGAGTTCTCTACATATCCGTTCGAGATATTGCTCGAAGAGACGAGATGGCAGACAGAAACTTGCTAATAAGTGAACATAAAGTGATACTACGTGTGTATAAGCAGTGTATGTTAAACAGTGATGTTTATGGACGTTGTAAAAATAGTGTTGTTGAATGTATTGTAAAGTAATAGTAATATAATAAATTGAACTACCTAAGTAGTTCTTGCAGACTTCTCCATTGCGCTGTACAATAAATACCCAAAGAATATAATCCCAATTATCTAACCTTTTGCTTTATTTTTTGTCTCTGTCTGGTTATATTTTAATCGGGTAGTGTAAAATAGATCGTCTCTTTTATCTTCCTGTTGGCTCCGGTAAGAATTTTCAGTAGAAGATGCTGTGAGGAATAAAAATGTAAATGTTTTATTTTAAATTGGGTTAGTTTTGAATATCGATGAGAGTGGGAGGAAATACTTTCTGCACAGTTTAACATTTTCGTCACCAGGTGCGCTGCTAAATGGATGGAGTAATTAGTTACTCTTTTCGCTACTTGGTGCGCTGCTAGATGTAATAACGCCCCTGCACCCAACAGGTGGCAGCAAGATCAATTTCTACAACAGCGCCTCTAGTATGTGTTACGGGAAACTCAGTAAGTTTCACATCCTATTGTATTGTATTGTGTATTGTATTGTATTGTATTGCATTGAATTGCATTTATTAACATTCCATGGTATTCATACATATTTACAGCTAGAATATGGAACAAGTCAAAAAACTTAACACTATTATAAAATTTTAATTTATAGTCACAGTCTAGATGAAATATATACAGACGAGATTTACAATATAGTCTACTAGTACAACACAAAGTTTTAGTATCAATTTCATGAAGTGTTATTGAATGTCTTGAATTCACCTACAGAATAGAAGGCGTGAGAAATTAGGTACTTCTTTAATTTGGCCTTAAATAATCTTATGTTTTGAGTTTCATTTTTTTATCGATAGGGAGGCTATTAAAAATTTTTACTGCCATATAACGCACTCCTTTTTGATAGCACGATAGACTAGCCGATGAAGTATGAAAGTCATTTTTTTTGACGTGTATTTGTGCTATGAACTGTTGAATTAGTTACAAAGTTTTCACGATTAAATACGAGGAAGATTATTAATGAAAAGATATACTGACAAGCCATGGGCATTATTTGTAGTTTTTTGAAAATAGTCCTACACGATTCCCTAGATTTGGCACCTACTATTATTCTAATTACTCTTTTTTGTAATAGAAATATTATTGTTAGTATCTGTGGAATTTCTCCAGAATATTATTCCAAAACTCATTACCTAGTGGAAGTAAGCAAAGTATATTGTTATTAATTTATTGATATTTACTATCTTTTGCATAGATCTAATAGCAAAACAAGCTGAATTTAGTTTGGGGGTAATTTCTTTAATATGATTTTTCCAATTTAACACATTATCGATTTTTAAGCCAAGAAGTTTGTTTGTTGTTGTTTCTAATAGGAATCTACTATTAATTATTGCGCTAGCAATTTGAGACGTTGAATTTGGACAGGATTTAAATTGAATTATGTTAGTTTTGTTACAATTTAATACTAATTTATTGACTGAGAACCAGTCACATATTTTGAAGAGAATTTCCTCTGTAAAGAGAATTTCCTCTATATATTCATCCATGATATTACTCAATAAATCCATCTATCTATATTGCTATTTTAGCATGAAAAATGAGTGTGTTTGTATTGGAAACACCCTGTGTAGAAAAATGTATCTCGTAAATCTATACTAATAATAAATCTGTAGCCGAAATTTTTCTAGTAATTTTCGATTTTCCAAAAATAATTGGTCCTAACATATATAATTAATCTCCCTGAAACCGAAAATCGCTTTTTTGAAATTTTTGTTTGTATGTCTGTCTCTCTGTCTGTTACCTTTTCACGCGATAATGGCTGAACGGATTTCGATGAAAATTGGAATATAAATTAAATTTGTTGTAACTTAGATTTTAGGCTATATGGCATTCAAAATACGTTATTTAAAAGGGGGTTGTAAGGGGGCCTGAATTAAATAAATCAAAATATCTCGCTTATTATTAATTTTTGTGAAAATTGTTACATAACAAAAGTTTCTTTGCAACTAATTTGCGATAAGTTTTATTCCTTGAAAAATTTTGATAGAACTGATAATTAATGAGATAAATGAGTTTTAAAATTAAAATAAGTGCCATCTAAGGCTGTGTAATGAATTAAAAGACAAATGACTTCGTCTATAAGGGGCCTTGGACAGCAACAATCGAAAGCTATGAAAGATAGCCTACAGATAATGTTTCTGTGTTTGTATGAAGTAATAACGGATGTTAAATTAACCGATTTGTATAATTAATTGTTATTTCACCATTGGAAAGTGTAGTTTCTCTAGATGGACATAATGCTATAATGTTATTACAGTACCTTCTGAGTGAATCGAGGACAGGTTAGATTAAAATAACTTCTTATGCACAGAAAAATTAATAGGCTATTTTGTACATTCATTAAACTATGGTTGCATGTAATAACAATTAAGAAACATGTTACATGAATTGTCATTGCATCAAATGAGTGCTCTCTGGACGGAAATGATCCCATTTTAATAATTTCAATACAATTTAAATTAAGTAACGTATTAAACGATTTATCCTTCTATCAAACACGAATGTTCCCTGGATCAAACGTCCTATTTTAATTATGCAATTACATTATATTTATTTCTAACAGGTGCAGCGGAGCGCACGGGTACGGCTAGTTACTCAAATCCATATATCTATATTGTTCTTTTAGCATGAAAAATGAGTGTGTTTGTGTTGGAAACACCCTGTGTAGAAAAAGTGTATCTCGTAAATCTATATAATAATTATCGTAAATACCCTTTTGTCACACTGTCTCCTGTTATGGAAGTAGTAGTTGTATATTAAGTAAGCCAGCATAGAGCTAGATGGTCTCACAAAGTCTGCTCATCCTTCTGGCTGGATGTTGTATCTCACCGAGATTACTCCCAGTTAAAACTAAGCTAGTTATTATAGACGCAATAAACGCACTAATGAAGTCAAGAAAGATAGAAATCAGACACTAGAAGATGTTAAAAGGGAAAGCGTCAAGTCTTTTCTTCATTACACCCGGAATACTAGCAGAAGGAAGGAATAACAGAAAAGAAAGTCTGAAAGAGGAAAGAGTAGGATAGCATCAAGTAAAAGCGGGAATGAGGTGAGACCTTGCGGAGGGTGGGGGCGAGGTGACAAGACAAGAGGGGATGCGGGGGGGGAGTAAGATGAAGGAGTCTTATTATGTCTTGTCCCCACGCACGTACACTCCGCGAATTGAACTTACGGCAGATGAGAAGAAAGTAAGGTGGAGGGGGGACGGAAGAGAATGTGCAGAATTCAATTAAGGAGACACAAAGCGAGTAGCACCCCTCCCCCCAGCGACAGCCTGACGTCCGTTCAGCGGGAACACTTTGCCTGCTCCACGCACCTGGCAGCTCCTGCCCCCAGTGTAATGTAATGGAAAAGAATTGGTGGACATCGCAGCAGACACCCTGCCTCCCACACCACCGCCTACGTAAACCGAGAAGGGAATTCTTATTTTGTAAAGTAGCGAAGAAATAGGGCGTCCACGAGGACAATTCCTGCCAAGCTGCATCTGTTACCTGCTTATGCATTGCGACACTTTCTTCTGTCTGTGAGGTTAGCTGGATTATACACCGCTGCAGCTGATTTGTGAGAGACGTGGAATGAGCATCATCTTGTATCCTAATTCATGGACAGGCACACATTGCCTATTTCTGCTTCACAAGTCTCTACATCAGCCGTGGCGAAAATGTAACTCACGAGCACATTGTGGCTCGCAATGGTAGCTGTGCATGTCTCTTGCTCCGCCAACCCCCACCCTCTCACTCACTGGAGTCAAACTCCGTTCCATTTGTATTTGTCTCTGACCTGCGAGTGGCGTATCGTCGCAATGTCTCTCTCGAAACCATGTACCTCTACAAAAACGAAAGTTTCAAGTAGGATGGGAGGACGCGTTTTTTTTGCTGCCAATATGTTGAGAATTTTAAATGTATGATTTGTTCACAAGTATTACGAGGAAAACGGTTGTATAACATAAAACAGCATTATACTACATGTTACTCATGAAACATTAAAGGGTGAAGTATTATTATTATTATTATTATTATTATTATTATTATTATTTCAATCCTTTTTCAGCAGAAGTACGAATAATGCGATTAGATCTTCAATTTAAACTCACTGATTTACAATGTAATGTTACAATGAAAGCTAGATGTAAGGACTTGACAAATGTTGAACTTTTCACATCTTTGCCAAAAAATAAATATCCCAAGCTTCGTTCTTTCGCTCGCGAGCCATGTTCGCTACAACTTACGTTTGTGAAAAATTATTTTCAACAGTGAAAATAGTACAAACCTAATTTAGATCACGACTGACAGACAAATACCTTCGTGATCAACTACGACTGGCAGTAAGTGACATAATTCCTGATTTTGAAACTCTGTCGCAGAGACATTCTGATGACAGTTAACTTTAGGTTGTGATAATGTGTCGTATGTTCTCTCCTTCATTTCTTTCTTCACTACACGTACTAAACATTAGTTTGTAACCTTATACTGTATAAAATTATATTTAAGTGCTTGACGTGAGGAAAATGAAAATCCATTAATAAGTCAGACAGTTTCTTCACTTCCCCTTCGGGTGTCCGCCTCCCTCCATAGGTGCTATGCACGTTGCAGGTTACACAGTGGCTCGGCGCACGATTACATTTTCGCCGCGGCTGCTCTACATCGTTTCCTTGGTCTTGCTTGATCCCTATGTGCCCTTGTTTGCAGTGTACGGGTAACATTTTTGGTATTAAATTAAATTTATCAATCTTCCTCAACTTGGTGAAGTTACCAAGGACAAAGATTGTTAAACAGTAACACTTAAAATGACAGTAAAATGTCTTACAAGAAATTTGTTTAGCCTACAAGAAACTGACATTTCCAGTAGATAATATTTCACATAATGAACATTTATATAAAAAATACAGATAAAAAATTAGACTGAGAAAATTCAACTACTGGATGTTCATTTCAAAGTGTGTCATGACGTCACTGTTGATGAGTCAGGGATTTGAAGCGAGTTTCAGCTTTTGTGTCAGAGAAGTTGCCTATCAATCAAGGCGTTCAATCTGAACTTGAGAACGTGTACGGTATAACTTGAACGTCGTAGCAACAGATGGCGATCTGTACGGTCTGTGTGCTACCATAACCTCTTTCGAACTGTGTTTTGCGCGGGCAAGTTGTACATTGGTTGCGTACGGTAACATTCCACAATACAAATCAGATGCTCCGTGCTCATGTTGACCGTCCAAGTTAATGTCAACAAATACGTAAGTAATCGTCTTAACCCTCTCCCCATATCCCGACAGTAAGAAAAAACTCACCTCAGTACATGTTTCGAAACAGTTCACATTCCTGCCACTACCGGCGTTACCGTACGTATCGACAAGTACTCTTCTGAATGAACGCCGTACTTACTAGGCAACTTCTCTTGCACATAAGTAATACACCTCTGCGGAAGTGTAGGAAGATTGAATTCTCTAGGCTCATCGGCTAACCACATGATGGCATTAAGCGAGCCATGACACACTTTGAACTGAACACCCAGTATAATTTGAATTGAAATACAAATGTCGCCGTAAAATCTGCAGGGAACCCTTCAAAGCTATAATAGAAATTTCCTTAATTGTTGTTGTTGGGACTCCAAATTTATGACAGAATGACACAAATTGTTTTGTTATGCTCCCTCTAGCGCCCACCATTAATCCGATGACTTCTATATCCCTGAGTTTATGTGATGTATTGTAATAGGGGATAGTGGGTTCATAAATTCTTCTTTTCTCCAGATTAACCTCCTCAGGTTGATTCTGATGCTTCTCGAATCTGATGGTCGGATCCAGAATATAACCTTTTGTCTCTCCAGGTTTAAATGTTATAATATCAATACGCCGATGACTTCCAGTATCCCCTATTCCATGGACTTCTTCATAGGTAGTGTAGCCATTGGACTTAAGGCATGTTGAGATTACAGACCTCATTTTGTGATGTCTGCTGTTACGAAGAGTTTCGCCAAATAGGCATGAACCCAAGACATGAGACAAAGTTTCAATCTCACTGTGGCATCGCCTACAATGATTACTGTCTTGAGTTCTGCCTGGAACAGCGCGTACAGGAGCAACATTACCGGTCATCTTCAGCGCATCTCTCCACTCGGAGCTACAAAGGCCTGTATGATGTCTGATCCAGCTGTTTGCGGGAGTGAAGTCTAGATATAAGTTTTAGAAAAAAACGTTAATATCGAAATGCACATTGCATTTTTACCTTTTCCTTTTTTTTTTTTTTTTTTTTTTGTCACGTCCTAAAATTACGTGAAATACCCCCTGAGTACGAGTATATATGTGTTGGACAATAATTTCATTTAGGTCAAAATTACATAAATTCTTGCAAAACATATGAATTACTAATTAATATTTGTTACTTACAATGAAACTAATATCTGTCCATACTTATTGTTACCATTAATAGAATACAAAATCTCTAATGGAAAAATTTCATTACATTAATATTATTCTCATAATATCATTATATAATTTGATATTTATATTTTTCTCTCTATAACATAGTTCTAGTAAACTAGGCCTACTATTAAATTAATTCTCATCATTTAAAGAACTAGCTATCTCTACTTAATTATAATTCTTTACATATTGCTTACAGACTGAATTGAATTACATTAGCTCAGTAAATTAAGCTATTATGATACTTCTTCTTGTAGAATTTATCTCAATTTAAATAAACACGTAGATACTGGTCGTTAAAACTTAAGGGCCGTATTCATAGACATTTTAGCGTGGGCTTTCGGTGGATGATCAGCGTTTTTCGTATTCATAAACCAGTGTTAGCGATAGGATATGATTTGAATTCTGTACTAGTAACCAGTGGATAGCCGGGGCTAGCTTAGTAAGCTCGTAGCGCGTGCTGCGAAATGTCTATGAATAGCACCCTAAGTGATGAATACTGCTGCAGAATCTTTTAAGTGAATTGTAAATATTCATAATTTAAATATATATGTCAATATTGTATTGATTAAGGCTGGTTGAGTGAAAGAGAAGGTCTTACGTCCTTAATTCTGACAGCGAAAATAAAACACTCTATTCTATTCCAAGGTAGACTGTTTGATCTACAGTACACAATAAGAATAATCTCAGATTACAGAAAATAATTGGATGTGTACAATCACATCATTATGTTGGTTTCTTGTAATATAAAGTTGTCTGCTAACATTTTAGCTACTATATTAGCTAATTTGAAATAGTCTAAATTTTTAAGTATTGAAATGACAAGGACTATGTTTTGTCATGATTTTCAGCTGCAAAATACGATTACAATTGGATTAATATTAAGTTCAGCATCCATTACTCGAATCAATGTTTTTTCATGGTTATGATTTGTCATTTGTTGAAATTATTTTGACACAATTTTTTTAATTTTGTTTAGGTCCATTCATGAGAACATTGTAGTCCATTCACAGAACCCTGTCACCTTCATTGAACCAATAGCCGAATTTTAAATGAGCTAATTTTTAAACAGATATAAATAGGATGTAGCCTTTAAACTTAATTTTATCATTCCTTATTACTTATTTACTGGCTTTTAAGGAACCCGGAGGTTCATTACCGCCCTCACATAAGCCCGCCATTGGTCCCTATCCTGAGCAAGATTAATCCATTCTCTATCATCATATCCCACATCCCTCAAATCCAATTTAATATTATCCACTCATCTACGTCTCGGCCTCCCTAAAGGTCTTTTTCCCTCCGGCCTCCCAACTAACACTCTATATGCATTTCTGGATTCGCCCATACGTGCTACATGCCCTGCCCATCTCAAACGTTTGGATTTAATGTTCCTAATTATGTCAGGTGAAGAATACAATGCGTGCAGTTCTGTGTTGGATGATAAAAGCTTCTCAACCGAATAATAATAGGCATTTCCCTTATTTATTCTGTGTTTAATTTCCTCCCGAGTATCATTTATATTTGTTACTGTTGCTCCAAAATACTTGAACTTCTCCACCTCTTCAAAAGATAAATTTCTAATTTTTAAATTTCCATTTCGTACAATATTCCCGTCACGAGTCGTAATCATATACTTTGTCTTTTCGGGATTTACTTCCAAACCTATCTCTTTACTTGCTTCCAGTAAAATTCCCGTGTTTTCCTTAATCGTTTGTGGATTTTCTCCTAACATATTCACGTCATCCGCGTAGACAAGCAGCTGATGTAACCCGTTCAATTCCAAACCCTCTCTGTTATCCGAGACTTTCCTAATGGCATACTCTAGAGCAAAGTTAAAAAGCAAAGGTGATAGTGCATCTCCTTGCTTTAGCCCGCAGTGAATTGGAAACGCACCTGACAGAAACTGACCTATACGAACTCTGCTGTACGTTTCACTGAGATACATTTTAATTAATCGAACTAGTTTCTTGGGAATACCAAATTCAATAAGAATATCATATAAAACTTCTCTCTTAATCGAGTCATATGCCGTTTTAAAATCTATGAATAACTGATGCACTGTACCCTTATACTGCCATTTTTTCTCCATTATCTGTCGAATACAAAATATCTGGTCAGTAGTTGATCTATTACGCCTAAAACCACACTGATGATCCCCAATAATTTCATCTTCATATGGAGTTAATCTTCTCAAAAGAATATTGGACATTCCTTATTAGTAATGTAATTGTTGAAGCCTATGAACGGACCTTTAAGCAATTGCTTTTGTTAGATAAAATAAATCGTTAGGTGGTCCATTGATGGCTACTTTTCCGTATTATTAGGTTCGTTCCGACAACAGTCAGGAACCATCCGTAACCATCGTGAGCATGCGCAGTACAGAAAAAGCGTTCCAACACAATCCGAACCAGTCCTGAACCGGAAACATGTACTGCAGTCGGGCGTTCCAACAAGCTTTTGACACGGGTTCGGAACGGTCAGAAATAGTCCGCGGATTGAGGCATGTACGGAAGAGTACGCGAGACGCGCATGCGCATAAGCTCACCAACGTCTCCTGGATACTGAAGAAAGACATGATCGACTGTTCACATCATTGAGGTTAAAGATGAAAAGTGACAGTACAGACGAATAATAAAACTAGAGATTTCATTTAAATTTTCGCCAAAAAGAAAGGGAATGGGAATTATTTGGGTATTGAAACAGTTAATTACAATTTCAACATGCAGCTTTGATTAAAAGTATAATAAATAACGTGCATACATTAATAATTAAAAAAAAGAACTATTTTTAGATGAGAGTCCCCCAGTACACGACGTTGAATTATCGGAATTCTTGCCTTCCATATTTTTTGTCATCTTTTTATTGAAAATGATCGAAATTCTATTTTCTGCAATTAGAATTAGCTGCGAAACGATAATAATAAGCATCCCGTTCTTAGCAAAGATGATCACAGTTATAGCATCTCTGGATTTAGTACATAACGACCCGCGAAAGCGTTCCAACAGCGTCCAGTCAGTTTCAATCCCATAGCAGATGCTCAACTAGCGCATGCGCATAAGATGGTACAGGAACCGTACATGAACTGATCCATGAACAGCTTGTTGGAACGAACCTATTTACAGTCGATAGCAAAATTGTATGCCGAATTTTTCATATTCACCATACGCACTGTGCAACCATTGAAGGACACATTAAGATTTATGTACACGTATATTAAAATTTTAAAGCTTTCTTAAGCTCTTTAAGCACAATTTCTCCAAAGATGTCATTTTAAACGTAAGGAAGAAGTGATTTTATGTTATCTAAGTTGTAACACAGAGCTCTTAGCCTGGAAATCCCGTCTGCAATGGAGCACCGCTTAATAGATATAAAAGTTTAAATTGGTGCCTCGTACATCTTGTTTCAGTGTTATTACTGGCGCTATGCAATGGCTGCTTTATCAACCAGTTGTTGCTCTCTTTTTCCGCCATGAGCGCTGGATCTAGACTGTTTAATTTTCCACTTAATGCCTCGTGATTCGCTTGCAGCGCTTCAACGACCCACCCGCCTGGCCGAACAATTCATCTCAGTAACTAAATCGTCTGTCGCGGGGAGGGCTGCAAACACAACAGCGATTCGTCAATGCGTGCTTGTTAGGAGGTGTTTAATAAAATATATATCTTCGTCAATTTGGTATGACTTATTAAGCACAGAAAAGACACACTTCGTTACAGGACTGCAAACATCAACAGAAGGAATATCAAACAGATGATGACCAGGAAATCGGTTTATGTGTACGGAAATGCAGAAAATAAATAAATGTATATTTATTTTTATCTGAACATGTTACTAAATATGAAGAGTACAGAAGATAATCAGTTACAATTCTCTTAAGAGTGATGTCATCTAATTCAGTATATTACTGCAGCAAAATTCATTGCTGTTCCTAATGAAAAAGTAGGAAAGGTTGGTTGTACCCATGGTGATAATTCTCCTTTACCAGTTTTCATAAGAAAAACACTAACGTTTGCAGTAATATACTAAATTAAATGATGACATCACCCTTGTGAGAACTGTGAATTTGATTGTTTTTCCCATGCACTCTTCATATGAACTTAGAAATAATCAAGTATAAAGTATATTATTATTATTATTATTATTATTATTATTATTATTATTATTATTATTAGAGGAGAGAATTTTTCTCCGTTCCGTTACTCTTTCATCGTATGATAACGCAGAATATCTGCATGGATATATCATATGTACTTCGGTACATTGCAATAATATACAGGGACATCATTTTATTTTTACTAACATTTTTAATATTAACCTGTCTATACCTTTACAGAACCGGAAACACCGCTTGCTCCCCCCTCCAAGACTGGAGTTCGATGATACTGGGGTAAAACACAAATCACTCTACTAGGTATAGGAAGGAAGAAAAGTAGTTCATCCATTTACGTAAACTAGGAAATATCGCGATTTTGAGTTTGATAATTTTCATTAGGTTTTTCTTTAATCAAAGTACAGTACTGTATTAAGAATAAGTGTTTTTACTCACGAAGTGAGTTATCCATGCGAACGTATTCATTATGCAATGTATATTATACTCTCTACAGCACATTAGCGTACAATATAGAGAAAGAAGTTAAATTGAAAAATAATCATAATATGAATATTTAAACACAATTTTGAAAATGGTGGCCGTTCATTTCGATACAGGCTTCAGTTCTTTTGTGCATATTATCGCACTATAGACTACTGCATCTAATTCCAATTGCCAGTTTCGTCCTTCGTACTAGTAACTCATTTTGAAATAATTCTGTACCTACTCTACGTACTGTAAATTCAATCTTCACTTCTGCCCGACCCGAAAATATAAAATTACTCAGACATGCTATCTACTGTCCGTCCAAGTGGTTATGCCGCAGGATTGTAGAAAGGGAGGAAATCACGTGACAGTTAATTACTTAGCGAGGCCCTTTTATTTAAGTTAAATTAAACAGCTGTATAATATTACGTAAACGTCCAATTCCTAAGAGAAATTAATGTTTTCAGAAAAGAGCTAAGGCAGCCCAGCTATTACAGAGGGGCGAGCAGAAGCAGGTGGGGGAAATCGGGATGCGACGTAGGCAAACGGACAGTACCTGTGCGAAAATATGATTCAATATTGAAAGCTCTTTCGTCACTGGAAAACGTGAACATATTTCTGGAACGTACTATACTCAGTAACTCAGTATTGCTTACTATCTGCGGTCTTGGTTCTGTGTGGAGTAGGAACTTCCTTAGTAGAAGGGGTGGGAGTGAAGTACATTAAAAAACTCAGGTACAATAAAAATTGAAGTAAAAATAAAATGATGTCCCTGTATATGATATGCGTAAATCATTTCGCGATTTAAGACGGCGCTTATTCCGTCGGATCCCGGCCAACTAGTCACTCATAACGAGCGCACCTCAGCACATGTGTGGACTTCGGTCCTACGTTCATAGATATCCATGACGTAGTGCAGAGGGCGGCCATTAGAGGGAACCCAAGAGTTGGAACTTAAAACTGAGACGATTCTTCCGACGCCGGGGCGGAATCCGGTGTGGCTTAGTGGATAAAGCGTCAGCACGTAGAGCTGAAAACCCGGGTTCAAATCCCGGCGCCGGAGAGAATTTTTCTCCGTTCCATTACTCTTTCATCGTATTAGAGGAGAAGGTGGAATTATCGGCTACCATTTGTTTTCCTCATAATAATGGAAAATGGTAGCTCTTATTGCTTGTAAACCTTTATTGTCATACAAAGTAATTATTCTTATACAATTTTTCCAGTCTTAAAGGTCAATAGTTGCAATAGATATTTGCATGTAATTACTTTTTGAAAGAAATACGAAGTGGTCCTCTATAGGTAGTGGGGTCTAAATATGGGCTACCAGAAAAATTTGAAAATAAAATTGGGAAAAAACAAAGAAACGTAAGTAGAAAACCTATGCCACATCAATGGCAATATTCAGTAACAAATAATGCAAATCACGATAGTGAAAATACAGGACGTGTTAACGTGCTGGTAATATGGGCTACATATCCCATATTTGACACAAAGCAGTAGCCCATATTAGCAGCGTCGACTCATGTAGGTTTCGAAGATTATGTATGGCAATTGTTGTTCTAAATAAATATTACTCTTATGCCATGTGATAGAGTTATTCTTAATCAGTGCAACATATCAAGAGTGATTTCTGAACACGAAATATATTTTACTTCAATAAAATCAAAACTACATACCTGCAAAATCTTTGAAACTGATGAAAAACACAAAGAACACAACACAAAGACAACTGGTTTGAGTCTGTGTGCACGCAGACTGATGGACACGAGATGTGCTTTTAGAGCTTTTTCGCTAGATAACAACACAATATATAGTAAAAACGAGATAGCCCATATTTCCACCTTCTCTATTATTATTATTATTATTATTATTATTATTATTATTATTATTATTATTATTATTATTATTATTATTATCATGATTACTAATATTAAAGTCCAGGATAATAGAGAAAGTATGTATGTATGTATGTATGTATGTATGTATGTATGTATGTATGTATGTATGTATGTATGTATGTATGTATGTATGTATGTGTGTATGTATGTATGTATTTATTTATTTATTCACACTGCAGTGGGTATATACCCGGTGGCAGTGGTAACTAATTACACTCAATAATGACAATAATAAACTTATTAATTAATAGTATAATTAATAATAATATTAATAATTAATACTAACAATAATTAATAATAATAATAATAATGATAATAATAATAATAATAATAATAATAATAATAATAATAATAATAATAATAATAACAACAACAGGGAATATCCTAAGTTAAATGAAACTATCACTTAAAATAACATTTGAAATAAATATCTTAAACCTAAGTTCTATCTAAAACCCACGAGTATGATATGTTCATATCTGCACAAGTACCTTTCAAATTACACTCATATCGCTGTCAACTCACTCACTGCAATGGAACTACGATACATTTCACTGATTCTATCCTGATTTCACTAACACTTCAAAAACATTTCACTGTTGAAATACTATGCACTGCCACTATAAACTATAAAGCTTTACTGACAGGAACACGTTTCACTTACACAACACACTTCACTGACACGACATACTTCTTCACTGATACAACACACTTCACTGACACAACATAATTCTTCACTGATACAACACTTCAATAACAACATATCATTTACACCCTTTAAATACTGTGTATAATTACCGTCTATTAGTAAGGTCCTTAAGCCTATTTTTAAATACATTTTTGGTTGTTGCTAAAGCCTTTAGTAAGTCTGCAGGTAAAGCATTCCAGTCCCTGATAGTACGATTGAGAAAAGAAAACTTTCGAGTGTCCGTCCTCTGTCTTCTTTCCCTCAATTTATATGAGTGGTCGTTCCTTGAAGAGTAATTTGGCGGCTGCAACCTATTTTTTATTTCTCTCCAGACAGGCTCACCTCTGTATGTTTTGAACAGTTTGGAGCGTATTTCAAAATTTTGAGCCGCACCTTTATTCTCAAAATAAAAATAGTTACCTTTACTTATGTCCCAGTTCTTGTAATAAACTTATTACACGAACAAAAAGTATTTACAGCCATACAGGCCTAAATATAAGTAAGTCTCTTACACTGATATATTAGTCTGTAGTTTCCAGTGTAGGATATATTTATAAATGTGATAGTTGTCAATCATTTTGAAGTGGGCAAGGTTCAGAGTTTTCTTGCACCAGCTATAGCCTAACAATAGTACCGATATTCAAAGATAAACCACACAGTGTTCATAGATTTGATAAGAAACGTAAAAAATTATATATAACAGTTATATGAACACTAATAAATATAATATAATTATTAAAAAATTAGTAAAGGTCAGACATGTTTTGGAGATACTTCTCCATCCTCAGTGACTTTACCATGACGGCTGCTTCAGGTGATCGAACCGCGTTGTTGCTTGGCTTAAAGGAGACCGAATGGTACCGAATTGCGAAAAATTGAGGAAATTAGGGCAAATGTGTTCTCGAGACTTGAAACCAGCACTCTTACATGAAAATCGGATACTCCAGACATTCCGATAAAACTGCGAGTTGAACTGTCTTGTGTACTCGTGGAAATCCTGCTGCAGTAGAAGGTACAGGTACATCATTTTATTTTTACTTCAACTTTTATTGCACCTGAGTTTTTGAATGTACTTCACTCCCACCCCTTCTACTAATGAAGTTCCAACTGTCCACACAGAACCAAGGCCGCAGTACTGAGTTAATGATTATAGTACGTTTCAGAAATATGTTCGCGCTCTCTAGTGACGAAAACTTCCAATATTGAATCATATTTTCGCACAGGTACTGTCGTCCGTTTGTCTACGTCGCATCCCGATTTCCCCCACCTGCTTCTGCTCGCTCCACTGTAAAGACTAGTGGCTGGGCTTTCTTAGCTCTTTTCTGAAAACATTAATTTCTGTTAGGAATTAATTGGACGTCTACGTAATATTATGCAACTGTTTAAAATAGCATTAAATAAAAGGGCCTCGTTAAGAAATTAACTATCACGTGATTCCCCCCCCCTTTCTATGATCCTGCGACATAACCACTTGGACGGACAGTACATAGCATGTCTGAGTAATTTTATCTTTGCGGGTCGGGCAGAAGTGAAGACTGAATTTACAGTACGTAAGGTACTCTTTTATAGAGTAGGTACAGAATTATTTCAACATGAGTTACTAAGTACGAAGGACGAACTGGTAATTGGAATTAGATGCAATAGTCTATACTGTGATAATATGCACAAAAGAACTGAAGCCTGTATCGAAATGAACGGCCACCATTTTCAAAAATGTGTTTAAATATCCATATTATGATTATTTTTCATTTCAACTTCATTCTCTATATCGTACACTAATGTTCTGTAGACAGTATATAATATACACTGCATAATGAATACGTTCGCATGGATAACTCAGTTCGTGAGTAAAAACACTTATTGCTAATATTGTACTGTATTTTGATTAAACAAAAGCTAATGAAAATTATCACACTCAAAATCGCGATATTTCCTACTTTACGTAAATGGATGAACTACTTTTCTTCCCTCCTGTACCTAGTAAAGTGATTTGTTTGTATTTTACGCCATCGAACTCCAGTCGTGGAAGGAGGTAGTAAACGGTGTTTCCGAGTCTCAATCATTAATCCAAAGGTATAGCCAGGTTAATATTAAAAATGTTAGTAAAAATAAAATGATGTCCCTGTACAAACTGTAATGCTGAGACACATTTCCTTCCTTTAATGTGCTCATATCGTGTTTGCTGTCCAAATGTGCATAACCACTCGAAGGTTTGCGCAAACATTTCGGAGTGCATAATCAAATTGTAAGATTCTCGCTGCGTGAGAGGGTGGAGGTGGGGAGGCAAAGTGATTAGCGTTAATTGTGTGTGAAGCCGCAATCAAGGAGCGGCTTGTGTGATCTCGAGAGCATTAGAAGAAGAGCCTCTCGGGACGGGAGCAAGGCGGGCGACAGAACAAGTTGGCAACATTTTCCACTTTACTTGTGTTGACTGCATCTCCATATTAATTTTGCTGCTTTCAAGGTTGAGGGCAAGGGGAATCGCTACACCTTGTGAGAGCTCAAAATGTGCGCTTACGAATCTCAGAACGGAGACAGAGAAAATCAAGATCCGTACTATAAACATAGGAGGAGAAGACGAGATGATGTATGGTGAAAAATAGTAGTAGTAGTATTAACAGTAACTGTAGCAGTAATAGTAACAGTAGTAGTAGCAATAACAGCAGTATTAGTATTTATTAGTAGCAGTAATAGTAGCAGCAGTGATAGTAGTAGCAGTAGTAGAAGTAGCAGCAATAGTACCAGTAGTAGTAGTAGTAGTAGTAGCAGCAATAGCAACAGTAATAGTAGAAGCAGTAATAGTAGCAGTAGTAATAGCAGCAGTAGTAGCAGTAGTAGTAGCAGCAGTAGTAGTAGTAGTAGTAGCAGTAGTAGTAGTAGTAGCAGCAATAGCAAGAGTAGTAGCAGTAGCAGTAGTAGTAGTAGTAGCAGTATCAGTAGTAGTAGCAGCAGTAGTAGTAGCAGCAATGGCAACAGTAATAGTAGCAGTATCAGTAGTAGTAGTAGTAGTAGTAACAATAGCAGCAGTAGTAGTAGTAGTAGTAATAGCAGCAGAAATAGCAGCAACAGCAGTAGTAGCAGCAATAGCAGCAGTAGTAGTTGCAATAGCAGTAGAAGTAGTAGTAGTAGTAGTAGTAGTAGTAGTAGTAGTAGCAATAGCAGCAGCAGTAGTAGTTGCAATAGCAGTAGAAGTAGTAGTAGTAGTAGTAGTAGTAGTAGTAGTAGTAGTAGTAGTAGCAATAGCAGCAGCAGTAGTAGTTGCAATAGCAGTAGAAGTAGTAGTAGTAGTAGTAGTAGCAATAGCAGCAGCAGTAGTAGTTGCAATAGCAGTAGAAGTAGTAGTAGTAGTAGTAGTAGCAATAGCAGCAGCAGTAGCAGTTACAATAGCAGTAGAAGTAGTAGTAGTAGTAGTAGTAGTAGTAGTAGCAGTAGCAATAGCAGCAGCAGTAGTAGTTGCAATAGCAGTAGAAGTAGTAGTAGTAGTAGTAGTAGCAATAGCAGCAGCAATAGTAGTTGCAATAGCAGTAGAAGTAGTAGTAGTAGTAGTAGTAGTAGTAGTATTAGTAGTAGTAGCAGCAGCAATAGCAGCAGCGCAGTAGTAGTTGCAATAGCAGTAGAAGTAGTAGTAGTAGTAGTAGTAGTAGTAGCAGGAATAGCAGCAGGGGTCGTTAACAGAAAGAAAACACAATTTCGTTGAAAAAAATTATTGGAACAGACACAGCAATTGTTGAGTTATTTTCCAAACATATTCCTCACCGGCAATGAGAAATTTGTTATATCATGGGATCGACAGAGAGGTGCAGACGGTTGTCAAACGCTGGTTCCGATCCTAGGCGGCTGACTTCTACGACACAATGATACAAAAATTGATTCCATAGTATGACATGTCTCAATTCCAGTGGGGGTTATATTGACAAATAGCACACTGTTTTATCTGTTTCAATAATCTTTCCATGTCAGTGTGCTTTTTTTTTTCTGTAAAAGACCCCAGGGAAATTGCTTTCTGGACGTCCTCGTTATTGCGGTTGAGTGGCCAAAATTTGTATAAGCACTTTTTTGACATTATTAACATGGTGGAAGAAAAAAAAATAACTTTTTTATCAGCCCCCATCAGAATGTTTGCTTGTAAAACGTTTATGTCTTAAGAAAAACCAACGCGAATATTTTACTTACTTACTGGCTGGCTTTTAAGGAACCCGGAGGTTCATTGCCGCCCTCACATAAGCCCGCCAGCAGTCCCTATCCTGAGCAAGATTAATCCATTCTCTATCATCATATCCCACCTCCCTCAAATCCATTTTAATATTATCTTCCCATCTATGTCTCGGCCTCCCTAAACGTCTTTTTCCATCCGGCTTCCCAACTAACACTCTATATGCATTTCTGGATTCGCCCATACGTGCTAGATGCCCTGTCCATCTCAAACGTCTGGATTTAATGTTCCTCATTACGTCAGGTGAAGAATATAATGCGTGCAGTTCTGTGTTGTGTAACTTTCTCCATTCTCCTGTAACTTCATCCCTCTTTGCCCCAAATATTTTCCTAAGCACCTTATTCTCAAACATCCTTAATCTCTGTTCCTCTCTCAAAGTGAGAGTCCACGTTTTACAACCATACAGAACAACCGGTAATATAACTGTTTTATAAATTCTAATTTTCAGATTTTTCGGCAGCAGACTAGATGATAAAAGCTTCTCAACCGAATAATAACAGGCATTTCCCATATTTATTGTGTGTTTAATTTCCTCCCGAGTATCATTTATATATGTTACTGTTACTCCAAGATATTTGAACTTTCTCCACCTCTTCAAAAGATAAAATACATACCTAAAATTACAATTAACATATTGCGCAAATTAACAGTAATAATGTTAAAAGTGATTACAATGAAATTTTGGAACATGCGGTATAATTACTGTATATGCACACAAATAAAGGAAGAGGAAGAGTGGAAAACGAATGTGAGGAATAAGCGTATTAAAGGAAAAGGGAAGTAGGCCTGACAATGGGAGGAAAAACTGTAGGAATATTATTATTATTTAGAAAGTCGATAAACTAGAGAATAAATGAAGTTATTAAGAGAACACATAAGAAGTTTTGAAGTTTTTTTGGAGAGTTTAGTGTGCACAACTAAGTACAGTTCATGGAGACATACTCTTGTAATTCTTTGTGTTCTGTAACATGAATTGTCTCACAAGGCACGCTGTTTCTTGTAAACCTTCTCAGATCCTTTAAATGTGAATGCCTTGTTATTTACAGAAACGTAGCTTCCACTTCTCACAAGCTCACATTTCGCCAGAGAGGAAGGCACGAGTAAACGAGGGCAAAGTGTTGATGGAGTCGGATTTCTTGTCCTTTGCAGCACTGAACAAAAGTGTCTGTGGTTCACTTTAACATTCCAGTGTGTAATAAGAATATCACTTTCTTGGGTATAACAGAATAAAACGAAAGGTTTTCAAAGAGTGACACCTGTCTTATCGTTGAATTGCTGTGTAGTTTTTTTTTTAGGAATTTCGGAATCTTTCCTGTACCAGTATATAGTCTCTCTGATACCCGCTTTCGTCTCTTTGGCCTGTTCATGTGTATCTTCAACAATCACTATAGTCCTTCAACAAAAATTAAACAAAGATTCTTTTCTGTCATTAATTTCTTCTACCCTATCCACATTTTTGCACGATAATGTGTTTTGTCGTTACAGCAAAAGGCCCCCACGAATGTAAGTTAATTTTAATGAATTCAGAGTCGCCAACCTAGATAAGCACAGTAGCGTGCAAATTAATCCGAACAACGTAATTACTTATGCAAAAACACTCAAACGGGATAAAAAAAAAAGGATCTAAGACATACCTCAGTAATCTATGTGGCCTCCCTTGTTCCTAATAACAGCTCTGAGACGATTTGGTATGGATTCCACTAATTTCCCACAAATATTCTTCATTTCTTCATCGCGAAACCATACATCAATGAGGGCAGAAATCATCTTCTCCTTTGTAGAACAATCCACTTTTTTGCATTCTTCTTTTGCAAATTGACCACAAGTTCTCAATGGGGTTGATGTCGGGTGAGTTGCCTGGCCAGGGAAGTACCTGAATATTCTCCTTGTTGAAGAATTCTGTAGTTTTTCGAGACGTATGGCATGGTGCCAGGTCTTGTTGGAACACACCTCTGCCATCCGGAAATGATTTTTGCAGCTGGGGTACGATTCTGGTTTCCAATAAGTGAATATATTTGTCAGAATTCATCATTCCCTTGATAGGTATTAATGCTCCAGGCCCTTCATGTGTAAAACAACCCCAAAACATTACTTTAGGGGAGTACTTGTGTGCTTGTTGGAGATGAGCTGCTGTTACTTTTTCGGATCCTTTCCGTATGTAAGAAACACGGTGGCCGTGGACCTCGAAATGAGACTCATCGGAAAAAAGTACATTCTTCCAGTCATTCACTGTAATTTTGCCCACATTAAGCGTTTTTTGCACATAACAGGGGTTAGCAGTTGCTTCTTAATAGGCTTACGAGGCCTTCGTCCAGCTTCCAAAAGCCTACGCCGCACTGTTGTGACGTGAATATTTGCCCCAGTGGTAGCCATTAACTCGCGGGTTAAGTCGACAGCAGTTAGTCTAGGATTTAATTTACTTTTCCTGACAATTAAACGATCATCTGCAGGTGAAGTCTTCCTTTTCCGTCCACAGTTTCCTTTTTTCTGGGGTGTGATGGATCCAGTCTCCCTGTATCGTTTTATGATCGACTTAACAGTAGCCAAACCGATGTGACATTCTGCAGCAATTTGCCTCTGTGTCATAGAAGAATGCTCTGCTAATGTTATAATTTTAGACCGTTTTCGTGGAGTTGTATCCATTTGTGAAGACGACAGAATGTACACAGGATTGCAGTATTAAGTCTTCAACACAACTGAAATGCTTATAAGTACAAAACGACAGGCAAAATGTCACATATTATAAAAAAAATAATAACGACAGACCTTCAACAATGGAATTACACGTACTACAGATGTCAATTAAAGCGATATGAGAAGCTGTGAGGCCAACAATGACAGAAAATGTAAAAATATATAGTGTTCGGATTAATTTGCACGGTACTGTATGTTGAAATATTACAAATAACTGTTCTAAGAGTTGTAATGAAAACCAATGCCTTCTACTGTCTTCCTCAGACGAGTTTAGCACTGGACCTGAGGTATACTTGCCATCGGTGCGGGGGGCTGCAGGTAGATTCTTTTGTTGCTACAGCCAAGCCGAGCGGAGTGGGAAGGACCAAAAATATGCAGTCTTCAGTTTGTACTAGTGTGTGAATATTTCATATACATATTGTTTACCTAGGCCTATATGGTTTTGTTATTAATATATTAAATATATTGTTGCAATTTTTGCTCACACATCTCCCTGACGATAGCTATGTTAATATTATATGAATTACTCATATTCAATATTTCAATATAGTCATTTTTAAGGAAACATGCTGTGGAAAAGTTTTTGGTTTTATTCTACTGGAATTTTAGAATATGTGTGATTGGTATCGTGAAAAAACAGATTCCTATAATGTCATGCGAAAATAATTTGTTCGTGATATCTTAAAATGCAAATCAAGTAGCTTTAATTCTCACGTGAGTTCAGCAGTACAGTATATTTAAATCGATTACTTTACAAATTTAACCCTTTCTTACCTATAGATACCATATGGCAATAATTAACTTTATAGCATTTATATACTTGTGTGTTATATATGAAGGTAAATTTTGCTGGATAACTTCTATTTCAATACATTTTCATCGATATAGTTTTGTTTCAAATCTTGCCACTCCCGTAACTTGGTCACTGAATTGGTCGTAATACAGCTATTTATTTCAACATGGATTACTTGTAAATTTAATTTGGGTTAGAAAGGGTTAATTCAATTCTACTAATCACTAAATTTTATAGTATGATTCTTCTTTTCATTTATATTATTGTAGTTTTATTATGATTTTTCTTTTTATTTATTTTATTGTATTTGTATTTCTGGTGGTGTGATGGCCTCGACTTCACCAGAATAAATAAATAAATAAATAAATAAATAAATAAATAAATAAATAAATAAATAAAATTATCTATAATATTTTCCTTCTCTGAACACGTAAGTACGAATGTTGTATCTCTAAAAACACGTTAGAAATCTAATAGGCATACTGCTCTCGTAAATTGGGCGAATGTTTTCAGTATGATTGTACTTCCTACCAGACTGGCGCTGTCACTGTTCCCTCCCACCCCAGTACCGCGCTAGACTAGTCGGAACCGCATTCCTCTCATCACTAAACTCCTCAGAGGACGACAGTATATATGAGCGTATTCCGAATCTCAGCGTTGAACAATCTGATGGCATCACGGTGTTCCGAATTTCAACGATGACGTCACTGATACTCCACCGGTTCCATCAGTTTGCAGAGGTGATGGCAGTCTCCATCAGCCGCCATCAGTGAATCTGATTGGTTCTTGTATAGGGCGGGAATTAGCAGACGAATGACATCGTGCACTGTTGTGTCATGGCGGTGTGTTCTGCTGTATTGTTTGTAATGAGCACAACGTAAAAACAATATGTTAATGGCTTATGAGCGAACATGTCAACGGACCAGTTATTACTACCGGTTCAAGAAATAAATTGTTTATGCTCTCTTTTCTTTGAACGAGATGACAGTACGGAAATTTCGCAAAATCTTGCTGGCTTAGCACAATAACAACTTGTACAGCCGCCATGACAGCCATCGTCCTTCCAGCAGTTTTGTTCCTATTCCGCTGCAGCGTGACGTCATTGAGGTCCACCGGTCCGGTGAGATTCGGAATACGCTGTATGCTACAATCCTATAATCCATGTAAAATTCATACGCAAAACGCAGTAATATATCTGTGGCCGGGAGGAAAAAGGTCTTAAGGAAAAATTTTATATTTTTCAGGAGAGCAGTAGAAAGATTGAAATTGTTGTCAATTACAGAGTTCTTTTAATTAAATTAAAAGGTTTATCCTGGATATTGTTTGTTTATATTCCTTCTAAAATGGGTAATGTTGCTCATTTAATAATTTTCTTGATTATTTCCAAAAATAGCCGCACTTAAGCCCTTTTAAGACTAGAACCCAAACCGAGAAGGACTATTTAAACAGAAGACCTTTTTCATGACAAAATAAATGGGAAGTGTAAATTCAAAACAGGTCTTAAACAATTATAGGACTGTTTACCCTGGTGCTTAAAGTTTTAAAATGAAAGGTCATCAGTATGTGATAAAATGGCTAAAATACAAGTTAGACCTTTTTAATAGGGAAGCATGGAAAGTAAACATGTGATGTTTGTAAGGAATAAAGTATTAAATATTCTTAAGTCCTCTATATTGTGTGTGCTCGATTCAAAAAGTACTTAGGACATTTGGTAACGCTCTATAAATCCAGTCAGGAGTCTTATTTGACTTTAGCCGTTTTACCAGATTGTAGAGAATTGTTTCCGCTTTCAGAATATATAAAAATCTCATTTTCACAAAAAATTGACTTGAGACCTTTTTCCTCCCGGCCACAGATATACTAAACACACATTATTCGAAACAAATCACTGCATTTGAAATGTACTGAATTTCATTTAAACAATTAAAACTTCATTTAACAAAAAATAAATAACAATTATTTCAACTGAACACGAAATATGACAAGTACCTGAATCATTTTTACTCCTTCACATTGAAGTTGGTGGTGAAGTTTGTACATTGGCCACACTGCTAACATCAGTCAGTTGTCCATAGTGTAATGTAAGTACAGTATAATAAGATTTTTAAAAATATTATCATCAAAATACAAAAATACTGTACAATACATGTTTTTGAAGTACATTACTTTTTTTATTTTTATTTTATTTCAGTAGGTTATTTTACGACGCTTTATCAACAGCTTAGGTTATTTAGCGTCTGAATGATATGAAGGTGATAATGCCGGTGAAATGAGTCCGGGGTCCAGCACCGAAAGTTACCCAGCATTTGCTCATATTGGGTTGAGGGAAAACCCCCGAAAAAACCTCAACCAGGTAACTTGCCCCGACCGGGAATCGAACCCGGGCCATCTGGTTTCGCGGCCAGACGTGCTAACCGTTACTCCACAGGTGTGGACGAAGTGCATTACAAAATCGCGGAAATTGAAAAAACTCGCTCTTCTCGTTTACAAACTTTTCCTCGGTTTTGAAAAAAACTCTTCTCAACCTTGTATGGTAATATAGGCCTACTAATGGATTTTACAGGCACAAAAGTATTAAAAATATGGAAATTTTTAAGTAATTCTTTTTAGGATGGAATATAATTTTTTTTTCTATTCCAAGAATATTCATAATATGATAAAAATAGCGGAAAATATTGTCATCTGCATTGTAAATATGCTTGAATTTTTAGGAACCTGTAGTGCAAAAGGGTTTCTGAGAAACATTTTCCTAAAATACCTGTTTTTAACTCAAATTTAATTAATATTTTTTAGGTTTAAAATTGTTTTATGAAATAATCTGAAAACCAAAATACGCCTCCAAATATTGTGTCTATGCTAGCCTATATAAATTGTAAATTGATATATTCAAAACTTGAAGACTTTTAGTAAAATTTCTTCACTCATACACAACAGCCATACGCTCTGATCAACGTATAGATATTATACAGTATGGACACTTCGCGTCGGTACCTTTGATGTAGCAGGACTGATTTCGATGTCCTTCAAACCAGTTTCAGCGTGAGATTCTGCTTTCTTCCTAGAGTTGGCGCTGACAGCACACCAGCTAGCATTCAACACAGCGGAAATATAACAAATACAATTAATACATCTAGGTACATTATGTACTCATATAAAATAAATTGGAGCGATGAAATAATAAATCCGTCATTAACTGTAATGTCTAGACTCTAGAGTTCCTTTATAATGAGAGTTGAGACGTTGACCCCCAATAAAACATTGAAATATGTAATGATTTGATAGCGCTGAAAATGGAAAAACTAAACTCCTATGAGAAGTAAAACCATATACCTATATTAAACGAATTTGATACATAATTTTATAATAAATAATAATCCGTAGCGCTACAGCCCGTAAAGGGTCTAGACCGACCAGCCGGCTGCTGACCTCACGCCCACATGCCGAAGCAGAGGTGGACGATCATCCAACCAGAATTGAGGTATCATGTGGTTAGCACGATGATCCCCCCAGCCGTTATAACTGGTATTCGCAACCGGATCTCGCTACCTATCGTAACTCCCCAAGTGCATCACGATGCTGGGTGAACACCGGTCCCATACACTGGCCGAAATTTCGTGAGAAAATTTCTTTCCCCACGAGGAATCGAACCAGCGCGCATTCCGTAACGCGAGTCCTAGGCGGGATGCCTTAGATCGCGACGCCACGGCGCGGGACAATTTTATAATAGGTACATTATATTATTTTTATAATATAATTTATTACATATAAAATATAAACAATTATTATTACAACTAGTTTGTCACTGAGAAATAAGGAAAAGCTGTTAACTTGAATTTATTTGAAGCAAAGCGTTACTGGATTATGCAATAAGGTAGGCGATGTTTTGATCCTGTGTCTCAACTCTATACTCAATTATTATCTTAGCGTGTGCTCGATTACACTAACCTCTAGCGCTTGAAATTGGAACTAAACGCCGGCGCACAGAAAAACAAAACACAGGAAAATTCGCTCAGTGTCCATTCTTTGTAATCCCTATTGGCTGCTCAGGCTACCAGTCCCCTTAAAACTTTATTATTATGTCAGTAATATCATTTAAGCTAAAAAAATATCCGTAATTTTCAGTGTTGATGAATAGAACACACATTGAACATTTACCACAAAAGATATGCGAAGATTTGCGCTTCTCATTTCACTACGCAGATATCCTTTCTGAATGATATATGGTCTGTGATTTGCCATCCGGTTTACTCCGATCGATATTAAATTCAGGTATTATATTAGATTCTTAAATGAGACCTTCAAGGAATGGTAGGAATGGTATCCTGAATCCTGGGATTATCCATCATTCTGGCAGACGAAAGGAAGCATCAAATAGCAAACCAAGAAGATATATGATGATAGTTGGATGAGATAATAAAAAATACCCTAATGGAAATGTGACAAATAGCCGCGGGGGTTGGAGCTTCTATAGTTACATCCGCTTATGTATAAAAAAAGAAACTTTGTACTCTGCAATCGAAATCCAATTTAATAACTCAAAATCCAACTGGCAACAAAACTGCATGCTCGGTTGGGAAAATTGGGGTGATGGCGATGGGGTAGCAGGAACTCCTGAAGAGGTAAGAGGGGGTGGAGTTAAAAGGGAAGAGTTGAACACACAAAATAAATGAATTCCTACTAGGTTCATAATTCACATGAAACCATCCTCTCCAACCAGTGTCATTCTCCCCTCTTTGCAATCCCTCTACCAATTCGACCTTTTCATCCCTCCCCAAACCCAAAACCCCAAACTCACCCTCTTTTCCACCCCCT
Organism: Periplaneta americana; assembly: GCF_040183065.1. Classification (NCBI taxonomy): domain Eukaryota; kingdom Metazoa; phylum Arthropoda; class Insecta; order Blattodea; family Blattidae; genus Periplaneta; species Periplaneta americana. Next base: position 219,442,441 of record NC_091117.1, read on the forward strand.
TCAACATCCGGAACGTACATCTATCTACTGTAGTCTATCATTATATAATGTTCTCTCCTCCCAATTTGTCACCTCATTTATCACGTAGATTCCTCTGCCGACTGTACCGCACCATTATGACAGGCGACGTATGGAAACTTCGCACGCCGTAGGTGGCAAATGTCCCCTCTATCTCTCGGCAGAGACAATACACTGTTGTTAGCCCATGGGAGCCAATGACGCAAGACTGTTTGTCTCATATGCCATGGTTAATCCTGGAAAATAACTTCACATGCACCTTCTACCGCTGTCTCCCATATCGCCGCTGCATTTAAGAAGGAACTAAAGGTCATAACAAGGCCTAGGATTTTGATGACCTATAAATCATGAAAAAATGTCCTAAAAACAATGAATTTATGACCTAAAAATCTTTCAAAAATTCCTTTAAGGGGAATTGGATGTTATTGTATGCAAAGTAATGGTAAGAATAGCCTATCTTCAAGCAGTCATAAATGTAATACTATTAATCACAGCTCTTTCATTTTTTTAGTGATATATGCATATAAATTAAGCTTTAAAATGAAAGAAGAATGGTTAATCTAGTGTAAATCTTACCCTTAAATTAATTTTTGAATTTAAACATATTTTTATATAAATTCACTACATACCTGTGATTAGGTACACTCTATTCACTTATCCTAGCATACATTGAATTAAAATTTTGGCCACTTACTGCTAACAGATACTAAAATATACCCTACTAAAATTATTAAAATATCTGTAATATTATGGGCATAGGGCTTATACTAATCTTCAATTTTTTTTTAATTTATTGACGGTGATGATTGCTATAAGCCCTATACCCATAATATTACAGATACATGAATAATTTTAGTAGGGTATGTTTTAATATCTATTAGCAGTAAGTGATCAAATTTTCAATTCAATATGTGCTATAATAAGTGAATAGAGTGTACGTAATCACAGACATGTAGTGAATTTATAAAAAAAAATGTGCTTAATTAAAAAAATTAATTTAAGGATAAAGATTTACTCTAGAGTAACCATTCTTTTTCACTTTAAAGCTTAATATGTATACACACATAGCTAACAAAAATGAAAGACCTCTGATAAATAGTATTATATTTATGACTGTTTGAAGATAGGCTATTTTTACCATTATTTTGCATGCGATAATGACCAACTCCCCTTAAAAATGCCCTACAAATTGTTCGTACGTAATTGGCTTAGTAGGAAAACAGATTTTGTACTACAGTAGAACCTCTATTATCCGTGGTAATGAAGGGGGTGAACTGAACGGTTAATCGAAAAAATCGGATAATCCGTACCATAAAAATGTTCGTGAATTACGTCAATAATAGCCTAGTTACACTTTCGTAATTTCCTCCGTGGTCTTGTATTTAACACACTAGTTAGTGGACCAGAAGTTCTTCGAAGTAAATCTGATTGTCAACGACGGGTTGTCAAAGGCCAAACGAACTCTTTGTTATGGTTATTTGTGGTAAGTTAGGAATAGTGGAGGTCTCATATTGTGAATTTATGTACTTTAAACACTTAATTCTTGATTATACTCGAGCACAGTTTAACTCTAATCTCATATTCTGATGCGGCATGAGCCACAGTTTCTCTTTCCAAATCAATCAATTATTTGTACTTTTTTCAATACTTACCACAACACTTTTTTTTTTAACATCCGTGGAAGACATTTTATATAGAAGTTGTACAGTATGGCAACTCGAACAGTACACCATATTGTGTGAGGGTAAATACTTGTAATGACTAATAAATTAATAACACTATGAAGAAAAAAATACGTACTAATATAAAGTGTCATTAGTACTTCATATACAGTATTTCTGAAGCAAAAAAAAGCGAAAGACACTCGGATAATCCGCTAATCGGTTAATAGAGTGACGGATAATCGGGGTACTACTGTACTTAATATTTAGACTAGTAATTAAATTAAATTCTAGTACCAACATTCAAGTTTATTTAATTTTACATAATTTTTTCTAAGTGGTACACTTTAATTAATTATTTTACCTGGTGTAGTTTCCATGTAGTCCACCACAAGGCCACTCTTATCCGGAATTAGCAGGTATAGAGGAGTCTATATTGAAGGGGTGTTTGGAGTGTACTACGTTAAAATGGCAATATTTGTGTTGATAAACGATTAAAATATTATACAAAATAATGGGTATTAGCCACCGGCGTAGCTCATTCGGTTAAGGCGCTTGCCTGCCGATCCGGAGTTGCGCTGGTAGCGGGTTCGATTCCCGCTTGGGCTGATTATCTGGTTGGGTTTTTCCCGAGGTTTTTCCCAACCGTAAGATAAATGTCAGGTAATCTATGGCGAATACTCGGCCTCATCTAGCCAAATATCATATCACTATCAACAATTCCATCAATACTAAATAACCTCGCATTTGATACAGCGTCGTTAAATAACCAAGTAAAAAAATAATGGGTATTATTGGACAAAATATGTAGATAAAATATCAAAGGAAATAAACATTAATTTATATTAATAATGGGGTTTTATGGCAAAAATTAAATGAAAATGCCTAAAAAATGTCCCAAAAAAACAAAAGATGCTCATGAGTTGTAATAGGCTAAAAATGCACAAAAAATGCCCTAACAAATATGTCTTAAAATACTCGGTTTATCACATAACATATAAATACTAAAGCAGCTATGTTTCTGGCTGACTAGAAAAAAGATGCAATTTCATCAAAATCCTAGCCCAAGTCATAAGAGAGGAGAGTATTTTGCCGGACGGGTAAAGCGAGGGCACCCCACAGCAAGGGACAATTTTATCTCTTTTATTTTTTATAATTGCATTATATGGTAAAGAAATTGTTAATCTACGTAAAGAGTATCCGTTTTGGTTACTATTAAGGGGAGAGGATGGATTGTTTTAAACTTTTTTTCCTATTTGGTGTAAAATATTAATTTTCTGTACATAGAGAGCTCATAGCTGTGGCAACTCAACCAAATAAAAATATTTTGAAAAAAAATTATTTGGTGGCCCAAAAAATATGAAAAAAAAATAAAATAAAGAAAATGGTTGACATTGTAGCCAAACTGCCAATTTAAAACAGATATTATTAACAGTCATGTTTACAGATCTTAACTTATCAGTTTTATAACATTATCATTATAGAATAATTTCAAGGGAAAAATTCTTCCGGGGCCGGGTATCGATCCCGGGACCTCTGGTTGAACGTACCAACGCTCTACCACTGAGCTACCCGGGTAGCTCAGTGGTGGAGCGCTGGTACGTTCAACCAGAGGTCCTGGGATCGATACCCGGCCCCGGAACAATTTTTCCCTTGAAATTATTCAAATCTGCTTTACAGGGAGCTTCACCTGAAAGACTAGATTTGCATTATCATTATTATTATTATTATCATTTAAAGAAATAGGTTTGCAAGTAAATCCCGAAAAGACAAAATAAGCTACAGCTCTGTTCCGATGTGGGGGAGGAGAATAAATAAATAAATAAATAAATAAATAAATAAATAAATAAATAAATAAATAAATAAATAAATAAATACTTACTTACTTACTTACTGGCGTTTAAGGAACCCGGAGGTTCATTGCCGCCCTCACATAAGCCCGACATTGGTCCCTATCCTGAGCAAGATTAATCCAGTCTCTACCATCATATCCTACCTCCCTCAAATCCATTTTAATATTATCTTCCCATCTACGTCTCGGCCTCTCCAAAGGTATTTTTCCCTCCGGCCTCCCAACTAACACTCTATATGCATTTCTGGATTCGCTCATACGTGCTACATGTCCTGCCCATCTCTAACGTCTGGATTTTATGTTCCTAATTATGTCAGGTGAAGAATACAATGCGTGCAGCTCTGCGTTGTGTAACTTTCTCCATTCTCCTGTAACTTCATCCCTCTTAGCCCCAAATATTTTCCTAAGCACCTTATTCTCAAACACCCTTAATCTCTGTTCCTCTCTCAAGGTGAGAGTCCAAGTTTCATAACCATACAGAACAACCGGTAATATAACAGTTTTATAAATTCTAACTTTCAGATATTTTGAAAAAAAATATACAGTACCCAATGCAGGATTGTACTAAAACCGATATATCTAGACAATTTTTAAAGATAGATTCAAACAGTTCTTTGAAATGTATTTGGAAAATCATGTTCTACAAACTGTCTGTAACAGAATTTTGATATTAGTTCCTACGTTTGTAAATTAAAATTTAATAACAATTTTCTGATTTCCTTTCTTGCAAACAAACGGACGTATTTTTAAAAGGAAATCAATTAAAATTCTGTTACAGAGAAAAGTTTCCTAATAGTCTAAAGACTGTGTGTTCTAAATTTCATGCATGTATCTTTAATAGTCCAGAAATTATATCCATTTTTGTCTGGCAATGTAGCAAAAAAATGAAGTTACTGGAAACCGATAAAAGCGCGCGTGTGATTTAAAAATCCATAGCGCAGGAAGTTTAAAAATGACGTCTCAACATCCGATAAGGGCACAAATACCCACAAAATGTTATGCAATGCATTGCAAACATATCAAAGAGTATTTTAAACGATTTTTTTTTTGAAAATTTAATTTACCGGAAACAACAATAAAAGTGGGCGAGTGATTAAAAAATCCATAACGCAGGAAGTTTAAAAATGACGACTCAACATCCGATATGGGCACAAATACCTACAAAATGTTATGCTATGCATTCCACACATATCACAGAGTATTTTAAAGATTTTCCTTTTTGAAAATTTACTCATTTTTCACCAAAAAATACCAACCACTCCGACGCCGGGAATCGAACCCAAGACCCACAGTTCTACGCACTGGGCGCTCAACTACTGAGCTACGCCGAGGTTCAATCCAGAGCACCGAATCGAATCTTTCTCCTCTGGTATTTTTTCCTTAGTGGCCTTATTCCATGTTCGACATATATTGACACATATACAGGGTGATTCACGAAGAGTTACCTGCACTTGCGGAGCATATTTCCAAAGACGCTTTTAGCAAAAGAAAGTCTTTGGATGTACTCGCGCAATTTGGGTTATAATTAATAATCTTAATATTATATAACTTAGAAATGGACCTGTATTTCCAACAAAAGATTTCATAGCCTCAAACGAAATAAAGCCATAATAAATATTAAGATTTCACCCAAAAATAATAAAATAGCCTCGAAAAAAAGTAGCGCAAGTCATACTTCTAAAATATGACACTTCTCCAAAGGGTGGGGGGACGAGATCATTCCCTCGATACCATCAAAGAACACCAGAGGAAGGATCATTGTGGGCACCTAATTATAAGCCAACAACAAAAGCGGCGATGCAAGATTTGTGGCAATAAAACTGTAAAAGCATGTCAGAGATGCAATGTTCCTGTCCATGATACCTGTTTTGCACCATACTGAGCCGTGCCCGCCATTATAGCTGGTCACCTAGTACGTCACTTCGTCCGTCAGAGCGCTCTCATACGTTACATTATAGATAGCGCTATGAATCCTTTCATTTTCTTTTCCAAATTATCCTATTGGCCGGTTGATTACGTCTCACGAGGGGAGAGGGAGAGTGAGTTTACTTGGTCACGGGCAATTATAGATAACATCACTCAGGTCTCGCACGCCGTATAGATAACATCACTCAGGTCTCGCACGCCGTATAGATAACATCACTTAGCAGTTGGAAGCCGTATGGGTAACAGTACTTAGGAGTTACAACCCGTATTCATAGTTTTCAATCAGGCAATTGACGTGTACTCGACAAGTGGAGCTCGAACTGTTTTCAATTTCGTAACGTAAGTTTATCGTGATAGATTGTTCGAGAACAGTGCGACACTATATATTTCTTTTGTATATTTATGCATTACATGGAACTTTGTTTCAGATGTATATCTTGTCATTTAGCGTGCTTACAACTTGTGTCAGATTTGTATCAGTGGAGTAGGTAAATTTGCGTCGTGATATTTTTATCTTCGATTGTATGTGTTTGAGAGATTGTAGCAGATCGTACTTTGAAATATCGTTTGCTAGTGTGAAGCAGTAATTAGGAGAGGGAGAGACCGATTTATTAGCGAAGTGATATCTCCATATTTTTGTTACATGTATTCGCGGGGATGTTCTGGCGACTTGGTTAGAATTAGCTTCCCACGCAGGTATTCGTCTGCGTCACCTGTCAGCATCGGACAGATTTAGGGCCACCTTGTGCGGGATTGTATATAGACACTCGGCGATGCGTAAAATCCTAAAGTTGGACTGGACCCGTGGGAAAGATACTGCCAAGCTTGGGTTTTCCAAAGAACGGGGGTTCTCTAAAGATCTACTAACTAATTTGATGTTGTGGGAAGTCCAAAGTTTAAATTTAGACATGACGTATTTCGCGCCCAATAAGAAGAGATCTTGGTCCAGCTTATGAGGTCACTTTGGACCAATAGGGAATAGATTTTAGGCCGGTTAAGTGACGTAGTTTTTAACCAATGGAATAGTTAGTTTTAGCGTAGGATAGGTTTTTATAAATAAGGGTGACGGGGCGCGGAGAAGGGACTACTATTTCGCTTCGTGTCGACACAAGCACAACATCTCATCGTGTCGGCGGCCCTACATACAGAGCACAATCACCACTCCTTTTTGTGTCGACGGCCCTACATACAGGGCAGAATAAATACTTCGTTTCGTGTCGACAGGATAACTACTTTTCTTCGTGTAGACGGCACGACATTTTTTTTCCGCGTCGACGGCCCCACACACTGAGCTTTTTGGTGTCGGCTGCCCAACTTAATAGCCGTTCTTCCGGCGAAGACTCGATAGATAGAACTTTGTCATCGGCGAGACCACTCGTCAACGTTTAGGAGCTTAGATCATAGTGTACTGGGCAGAGTATTGAATTCATAGTATCGGTTAGGTCTTATTCAGAGTTGCCACAGAGTCGATACAGAAGTGCGACCAACGATTGAATTATAAGTCAGCCGGAAATACATACTCTAGGGTTTACCAAGTGAATACGACAATAAACTTATAGTTTTGGAGTTTACACTGCATTTTATATAAGTAGCCGGCTTGGTATTATTCCCGACATCATCCTATACCACAACAGTACCTCGGCTACCCTGAGTGAATCTCACGCAACACCGAGACGCAGCCACCCTCAAATGGCGTCCAACGTGGGGCCTCAATAACGACCACCCCCCACCCTCAAGTGATACGTCTTGGGGGCAAGTAATTGTGATTGTGTCGAGTAATATATTATGTGATATATATATATATATATATATATAGTCGACCTGGTTGGCGAGTTGGTATAGCGCTGGCCTTCTATGCCCAAGGTTGCGGGTTCGATCCCGGGCCAGGTCGATGGCATTTAAGTGTGCTTAAATGCGACAGGCTCATGTCAGTAGATTTACTGGCATGTAAAAGAACTCCTGCGGGACAAAATTCCGGCACATCCGGCGACGCTGATATAATCTCTGCAGTTGCGAGCGTCGTTAAATAAAACATAACATATAAACTTTTATATATATATATATATATATATATATATATATATATATATATATATATATATATATATATATATATATATATTTGAGGTATATTGTATTGGGGATCACGTGATGAAATATAAGTTGATATGTGAGGTTTGATCATTGGGGATTACGTGATGATATATGATTTTACATGTGAGGTTTTGATGTTCCAAGACGGTTTATGTGATAGAGCAGCGATTACGATCTTTGGGTTACGTTCTATTTGACGTTGTAATGAACTGGAATAGTATGGGCCTCATATTATTGTTCTAGTATTTTCCCTACTCCATTTTGATGTATTGATTCCATTGCCGCTATTTCAAGAATCGAGTGCGTTGAGTTTCCGTTGCTATTTAAACGATCATTGAGATTGAAATTTATCGTCTGTTACTTATATTACATATATATATATATATATATATATATATATATATATTGGGCATTGTTATTGTAAAGTACAGAGATTTTGTGTCAGTGCAATCTGCACAGTTCATGCGAGGTCTATGTGGAATTGGTAATGTATAGTGATCAGTTATGTGATTCCTTATACTGGGTTAAGTCTTTGCGTTATTGAGTTTATATATATGTTCAGTTTGGTTAGTCAGATTGTATGGTGTCTGTGAAAGAATGGGTCATGTATTGAGTTAGTGTGCTGACTGGGCGTTGTCTTGAGATTCATATCTAGATGGTTATTATATATATTCAGAGAGTGTTTTCATGACTAGATGGTTAATAGGTCAGTCATTGATTATTGAGTGATGGCCATATTAGATTTATTATGACCTATAAGTATGTTTGCCCAGTCTAGTAATTCTGTCACGATTCAGATATCGTTGTGATACTTGTTCAGATTAATTTGTGTTACTTTCATTCACTTATTTCATATTTCTTTGTTATTTCATTTACCATTCATGTATATTGTTATTCATTTATTGTTAATTATATTTGTTATACAAATTCACACTATTTATTTCCAAAAGTCTTCCACTGCGCACATCCAATCTTTCCAATGTACCGTCCACCTGGCGATAACAGCCATTATAAGAAATATAGAGGAGTGGATGATCGTACACCTCCTATCAATACCATGAGTAGAACTAAGGGTTATGTCATGTAATTTATTGTGTCCTTAAAATTATTATTTATTTCTTCCAGTGCAAGGTTTCCTTTCAGATCAGCGAATGTAAAATTTATGTGAATGTGAATGAAACTTTCAGGGAAATTATTGAATAAATTAAAAAAAATAATAATATGCCTTTTTATTATAGTAATTATTCGTCTATACATTACTTTTAAATTTAACTAGTGGCTTGTGCAGCAAATGCTGCTGCAAACTAAGTTCGTTAGACGTTCAAATAAAAATTTTTCAGATTTATTTTCAATGAAGAATACTTGTCTTTTTGATAGTTATTTGCTTCCATAATAATGAAACATACTCCCTCTGAATGGATTTTTTTAGGCCAAATACTTTTTCTCGAACCTATCCAACTTCAGTTTTTGAGCTTCAACGCGAAAACGCAAGTATCAATGTCAGGACGATAGCAGTAGCTATTTCGGGTCATTGTGGAATGTAGGCAAAAGTTAAAAGGTTTGCTAAGCTTTCGAACAATAGCATTTTCGTATAGCTGCTGCATGTAGAACTTGAAATGTAGAGAGTAAAATCATTTTATCCTACTAAGAGATCTTGCTGAAATGATCTGGAGACTACAAAATTTTCTAGGCCTCTTATTTTATCAGTAAGTAATACCTTTTGATCTTTCCTTAGGAACTGTAATTTTTGCGCTCTCTCGAGCCAATACTGAAGAGAATGATACATATCAATATCTACACTATACCACCATTAAGTATATGAAAAAGACCCAACTCCACTGGGTTAATAAGTATAAAAATATTTGATTTTTAATAACAATATTATTATCTTAAGTTTTGTAGTTATATATAGCAGCCACTCAGTAAATTATAGAAATGAAGATCTAAATTAAGATATTCTCTACATTTACTTACATAACCTCAAAACGTTTCACTTTCATGTCATCAATATAGCATCAATATTATGTACAATTAATGAAAAATAGATGCATCATGATATTAACTATATCATTTCTAATGATAATGTCATCAAACCACCTCAAGTTTAATAGATTTGAATATCCAATACACAGCTGTACTGAGAAAATTATTATACACTGCAGAATGAGCTTTTAATAACAAATCGAATTGAGCTCTAAATATGTCGGCAATCCTGCAGGTCATGGCCTTCGTGTAATAGCTTATTGTTTATTGTAGTGTGTGTTTTGTTCCGAAATTCAATCAAGTCGGTCGTGATTCGATAAAATTAGTTCTCAAAACTGACAACAGATGGATTTTGGAAAATAGGAAAATTATGTAGGAAAATTGACATTTCACTGAAAACTACTACTTTTCCGAAAAACGTTGGGTTCCAAGCTTCAAAATGAGGGGCCATTTATTAAAATCCGTTCAGCCGTTTTCCCGTAATTTCCATTACCAGTTCAAATTATATATATAGATTAGTTGCATACTACGTAAAAGCATATTAAACAAAACGAGAAATCATTACAATATTATTAAGAACAAATTCTCGACGAAGTGCCTACAGGGTCTAACACATAAATTTCTACTGAAATAAGTAAATTTGTATCTTCATAGTTCCTCACGCCTATAACGTTCTTCTGGCTCAATGTGATACGTGAAACAAAAAATAAAATCTGGGCATAAATGTGATAATTGGACGATAATCTCGTAGCTCATTCGTAAAAAGTGCAAAAACAACTGTTTCTGTTTCTGATTTAAACGTTAAATTTGGTCAATTATGTTTAGGAATCATTCAATATTCATTCATTCATAATGTTCTGCCTAAAGGCAGGTCTTTCACTGCAAAAACCAGCATCCTCCAGTCTTTCCTATTTACTGCCTTCCTCTTAGTCTCTGCAAAATAGGATGGGGTGGAATGACAAAGACTATCTTAACTCCATTAATATTACTACAAAAACGTATCATCAAAATTTGTCTGCATAAACCACTTGATTATCCGACACCATTTATTTATTCTGAATTCCAAGTACTAAAAATTGAGCAAATATATAAACATACATTACTAACTTATTTTCACAAAAATCGAATGAATTTTATAACTGAAAAACATATACATAACACCAGAAGAAATGTCCCAACTCTTTTGGCAGAACCTAAATGCCACACTACAGCTGGATTAAGACACAGTAGGAATTATGGACCAAGACTATACAATTCAGTATTGAAAAATGATCCAGACCTAAGCAAGTTACACATTCTTAAGTTTAAAAATAAAGTGAAAATGTTTGTATGATATTTGATAAATTTCATTATTATTTTAAGTGTTACTAGCATTATATGTTATTAATATTTACTGTATTTATCTGATGCATGTACCCTATAAGATAAAACATTGTAATAAATATAAATAGATCATTTTCTTAATTAATAACAGCGTATATCTCCAATAAATGATTGCTTAGCATCACCACAGATACACTTGATTGTACTTGTTCATTCATTCATTAATTCATTTATTTTATTCCATAGATCTTACATGAGCAATGAAGCTTTAAGATGTGGAACATGTCAACATTTTACAATATTACAATTACAATTTTTACAAATTTTTATAGTTTTACAATTTAGTAATTTTCTACAATTTTTACAATTTTGTACAATTTTTTTTACATTTTTTTACATTTTGGCGAGATGTAGTGAGATGAGATGATCGTACACCTCGTACACCTATATCTTGTGACTAGAGAGTTCTTGAAATTTATATTTTCCCCGCCATTCATAAAATATTTTGATATGATGCCTCTTACACAAAAGGAGAGATCTATAACTGAAACTCGATTAATATATTTCAGTATTATTTGTATTTATCCTGGTAATAATGAACAGTTTGACTCGTAGACATTTTGTTTTTTCAGCATTAACTTCCCATGATTTTACGAGAACATTCGAAGAGAACGGCAGTTACGTAGACTTTCAGCTCCCCACTACTACCATTAATGCACAACTCAATGTCAATACGGCGGTTGCTGTCGTCTGCGATACAAAGAACTTTTCTGTTGATTTTCGAGTTCGTCATTTTTTCCGGTTATTATATGCTTATTTAAGTTATGTTAACTCTCGCTAGTGATTTTATATTTTATTTTATCCGTCTTAGTATTTACTCGTATTTTATTATTGTAAATATTTTTGTTTTATCACTATTATTATTATTATTATTATTATTATTGTTACTATTATTTATATCATCAGCATTATTATTTGAACCCTGTAAAATTTATGTAGACTACTGGACTGTACCCGAGCACGAGCATATGCTCATTTCGGGTATCTATTCACATGTATTCAATTCAAATGTAAATTGTAAATAAATTTGAAATTTTGAAATTTGAAAAGATCCATTCATTCAATATGTTAATACAAATATTCTAGGATTTGACTACTTATGTCTAATTATTTTAGAATCGGATCGTAAATGGATATAATAATAATATTAATAATAATAATAATAATAATAATTATTATTATTATTATTATTATTATTATTATTATTATTATTATTATTATTATTATTACGCAAAGCATGTTTTATATAAATATAAAGAATTTGCAGTGTTTGAAATGTTGGCAAACAAAAGACAAATCGAAGGGAGGTCATAAAAAGAGAGAAAAAATATGTAAGGATTACAAGAAATAAAGTACTCTAATACAATAAAACAGATAAGTTATTACTTGACTTACTAAAATTATATTTTACTCATGTTAACTTCACCAAAACGTTCGAAAGGAGTCGCCATTTTCAGTTGACTATCAATGCTGGAAACAAATGACGAATGCAAAGCACGTTTTACAGTACCGTAAATAATTTCCAGTTTGAAATGTTGGCAAACAAAGAAAGAAATGCTAGGGAAGTGATAAAAACAAACAAACGCTAGGGAGGTTTTAAAAACAAATGCTAGAGAAGTGATAAAATTGTAGGGATAAACAGCCATGATTGGTTGAAACACGTCCTTTCGTACTGTTTTATTGGTCAAAAGTATTATGGCGTAGTAAAAGTGTAATAGTCTTAAGGGCACTGAGTTGTGATCTCTGTGCGATTAAAAACTTTCAGTACAAAAGTTTAGTTCAATATTTCTAGGCTTTTAGTGCTCGAGACTGGAATAAAAATTTCAATGCTTATACAAACAATCATTCTGAATTCAGTGGTATAAAAGACAACTAATCCAGTACAAAAGAAAGGCCGTAACTGATAATCTGTTTTCCCACTTTGCTAAGTGTACCTCATTCTTCAGGTGCACATTACTTGCTACAATCTTCACTCATTATATCTTGTATTATTTTAAGATATCTAATAATGTATATTGTAAATTCTAAAGCAAAATTTAGTTAAATATTTCACCCCTTGTGAAACAGAAAAAAGTATTGAAATTTGTTTAACATTTTTTGCAATTTTTTCAATGCATATATATTTTTTTCTCGTGTTTTGTGTGTGATATTCTTAAACCCGTAAGTCTACTATGTAGAATACAGGACGCATAAAACTCTGTAAAAATTTAATGTTAATTTATTCTGTAGTTTCAGAGAAAAATGCACGTAAGTATGAAAAATTTTAACTTATGGAAACCTGCACTAAAAAAAAAAGGATGAATGAATTACATGCACCGCAAAATTTAAAGAGGCTATTTAAAGGGCTTATCTGCACAAATACCCCCCACAATATTTAAATTGTTTTAAAGAGTAAGTTTTTTCACTTTTTTTAAAACACATAATAAAAAATCGGATTTTTGACCCCTAATCACTTCATAGTTCCCTTAACATAATAGTAATTAAATGACTTTCCCAAAAAATAGTATGAAATTTTTCGTAAAAAAAAAAAAACAATTTTTTTCTCCAAAAGAAAGCAAAAGATGAACAAAATTGTAATAAACTATTTTGTTTGAAACATCTCAAAGAATAACTCCTTGAAATGAATTATATTTCTTACGGTTCACCCTGTATAATTTGCTACAGTACAGTTCGGAATTTTGAGTAGGAGGGGGAGAAGAAGAAGAAGAAAAAGAAGAAGAAGAAGAAGAGCCACCGGCGTAGCTCGGTCGGTTAAGGCGCTTGCCTGCCGATCCGAAGTTGCGTTCGGACACGGGTTCGTTTCCCGCTTGGGTTGATTACTTGGTTGGGCTTTTTACGAGGTTTTCCCCAACCTTAAGGCAAATGTCAAGTAATCTATGCCGAATTATCGGTCTCATCTCGCCAAATCTTTACTAATAGAGGGTAGTATATTATATACACTATTTAAATGGTGTAACTGATATCTTGTTATTTGAAGTGTTCTATCAGTGAGGAAGTGTGTTGTGTCAGTGAAGTCTATTGTGTAAGTGAAGTGTGTTGGTGTCAGTGAAGTGGCTGTGCAAAGTATTCAAACAGTGAAATGGTTAGAAGTGTCAGTGAAATCAGGTAGAATCAGCGCAGTGAGTGAGTTGACAGCGAAATAAGTGTAGTGCCGAAAGGTAATTGTGTAGGTATGAATCTGTCACACTCGTTGGTCTTACTTCGAACTTAGGGTTAAGATACAAATTAGATTTACTTTAAATGTTACTTTAAGTGATCATGCTTCATTTAATTTAGGATGATCATTATTATTATTATTATTATTATTATTATTATTATTATTAATTATTGTTTTTTATTAATTGTGTTTATTATTAATTGTCATTATTGAGTGTAATTAGTTACCACTGCCACCGGGTATATACCCATTTGCAGTGTGAATAAATACATACAAATATCATCTCGCTATCACCAATTCCATCGACGCTAAATAACCTCGTAGTTGATAGAGCGTCGTTAAATAACCGAGTAAAAAGAAGAAGACGAGGATAGAAAATGAGCATATTCTCTGATTTCGTGAAATCTCTCAAAACAATTTCTAGGAATCACAATATGTTCCTTAAGTTTCGTATAATGAAGCTGAAAACGCTTCCTTTGTGAAATTATTCTCCCTCGTAGTCATTAAACCGCATGTGTTTTCCAACTCTACCAATCAAACTGTGATTTGGAACTTGTGGAGTGCGAATTTCCGGCATCGCTGGTGTCCGGTTACTGTGGATTCGTCGGACGTGAGGTCACTGCCAAGGCGCTGACATCTCCCGTGTCCATGCCCAACCCCACACCTCAAAGTCTCCGTGCCGCTCTGGGCCCTGATTCTTTCTGTATGTGTCACCCACCCCCAATCTGGTGGCAGATGGCGCTAATGCCTGTCATGATTGTGACGTCTGACTTGGCTATAGTTCGGTCGCATCTAACGTTAAACTCACCTCCATTAAAGATAACTGCTTAAATACGCCTCTTGCAGAACCTTGGTCCAAGCCCATGGCACAACATATCCTCGGCTTCAGACTAAAGGCTCATTCACAATGAAAATTAAACATAACGTAAGCGTTAACTTAAAAATGTAAACGTTACGATAAAATCAAGAACATTCACGATGGGAACATAAACATAACCGCAAAGATACTTGGTAACCATGGAAACATAATAACGACGCCATTTCCTCATATTCTGTCGTATACTTCAGCGCTCCACGATTGTGTACTGTTTGCAAATCACGTAAGCATAAGCACGAAAGTTTGGAGTTTGTAAACTTTCATGTTAACGTCTTACGGTAATGTTTATGTCGATGTTTATGTGAATCATTGTGAATGATCCCATTTGGTAGCCTGGGCGCAAACTTCTGTGTTTATGTTACGGTTATGTTTAATTTTCATTGTGAATGGGCCTTAATAGAAGTGCGGTGATATTCACGTAATTTTGATTCGTCATGGAACATTGGACTTCCGACTATAGCAGGCAGGACAAATAGCATGTTGTGAATACACTCGTATTCGTGACCAGGAGGATCCAACTCGTATGATGCAACGTATATCATCATGGAAATTCGTCAATTTGCCGCATTGGGACCGGAGTCCTACTAGCTGTGTTCCGATGTGAATGATGAAAAAAAAAGGAAAGAAAATAAAGAAAACGGTTTGAAAGTGTGGCAAACCTGCCAATTTAAAACAGATATTATTAACACTCATGTTTACAGAACTTAACTTATCAGTTTTGTAACATTACCACTATTATTATTATTATTATTATTATTATTATTATTATTTAAACAAATAGGTTTGAAAGTAAATCCCGAAAAGACAAAGTATATGATTATGTCTCGTGACCAGAATATTGTACGAAATGGAAATGATAAAAATTCAAAATTATCCTTTGAAGAGGTGGAAAAATTCAAATACCTGGAAGCAACCGTAACAAATATTAATGATACTCGGGAGGAAATTAGACGCAGAATAAATATGGGAAATGCCTGTTATTATTCGGTTGAGAAGCTTTTATCATCCAGTCTGACGTCAAAAAATCTGAAAGTTACAATTTATAAAACAGTTACATTACCGGTTGTTCTTTATGGTTGTGAAACTTGGACTCTCACTTTGAGAGAGAAGCACACATTAAGGGTGTTTGAGAATAAGGTGTTTAGGAAAATATTTGGGGCTAAGAGGGATGAAGTTACAGGAGAATGGAGAAAGTCACGCAACACAGAACTGCACGCATTGTATTCTTCACCTGACATAATTAGGAACAATAAATCCAGACGTTTGAGATGGGCAGGGCGTGTAACACGTATAGGCGAATCCAGAAATGCATATAGAGTGTTAGTTGGGAGGCCGGAGGGAAAAAGACCTTTGGGGAGGCCGAGACGTAGAAGGGAGGATAATATTAAAATGGATTTTAGGGAGATGGAATATGATGGTAGAGACTGGATTAATCTTGCACAGGATAGGGATCGATGGCGGGCTTATGTGAGGGCGGCAATGAACCTTCGGGTTCCTTGAAAGCCATTTGTAAGTAAGTATTATTATTATTATTATTATTATTATTATTATTATTATTATTATTTAAAGAAATGGGTTTGGAAGTAAATCCCGAAAAGACAAAGTATATGATTATGTCTCGTGACCAGAATATTGTACGAAATGGAAATATAAAAATTTGAAATCTATCTTTTGAAGAGGTGCAAAAATTAAAATACCTGCAAGCAACAGAAGCAACTATAAATGATACTCGGGAGGAAATTAAAAACACAGAATAAATATGGGAAATGCCTGTTATTATTCGGTTGAGAAGCTTTTATCATCCAGTCTGCTGTCAAAAAATCTGAAAGTTAGAATTTATGAACAGTTATACTACCGGTTTTTCTTTATGGTTGTGAAACTTGGACTCTCACTTTGAGAGAGGAACAGAGATTAAGGATGTTTGAGAATAAGGTTCTTAGGAAAATATTTTGGGGCTAAGAGGGATGAAGTTACAGGAGAATGGAGAAAGTCACGCAACACAGAACTGCACGCATTGTATTCTTCACCTGACATAATTAGGAACAATAAATCCAGACGTTTGAGATGGGCAGGGCATGTAACACGTATAGGCGAATCCAGAAATGCATATAGAGTGTTAGTTGGGAGGCCGGAGGGAAAAAGACCTTTGGGGAGGCCGAGACGTAGACGGGAGGATAATATTAAAATGGATTTTAGGGAGATGGAATATGATGGTAGAGACTGGATTAATCTTGCACAGGATAGGGATCGATGGCGGGCTTATGTGAGGGCGGCAATGAACCTTCGGGTTCCTTAAAAGCCATTTGTAAGTAAGTAAGTATTATTATTATTATTATTATTATTATTATTATTATTATTATTATTATTATTATTATTAGGCTACCGGCGTGGCTCAGTCGGTGAAGGCGCTTGCCTGCCGCTCTGAAGTTGCGCTAGGACGCAGGTTCGAACCCCGCTTGGGCTGATTACCTGGTTGGGTTTTTTCCGAGAGCACACGTTCGTACACCACTTTCACACGTACACACACTTGAACACACACACACACATAGGCCTACACACATACTTGTATACGTACATACATATACACATTTACGCAACTGGTCTATAGCTTTACTTCACAGCCAGATATGAAGATATGAAAGAGAATATTTCCAATATCTCTCAATCTTATTTGAGAGAATCTGTGACGTATTCCAGCGCGGATTGCAATGCCAATAGGAGTGAATGAATTTAATAATACAACGTCAGAACTGTCAGCCTTCTTTTATATGTTGGGCGGAGGGGGGTGACAACCACCTAAAAGGAATCTGTACGTTATTTGAAAACAGAAAATGTTTATTATTTAATGAGGCTCCGACGCCGAGAAAAAGCAATTGATTCCGCGAAGTTCATCACACAAAGGGTTCATACCTATCTGGAGCACAACAGATGTGTGCGAACTTGCACGAGAGGCAAATAGCTCGGAAAGACGGGGTGTGCCGTAGTTTGGGGAGGTTTTTTTTTTCTTTTTCTGAAATTGCTGAAAGACGGGGTCTACCATAGTTTAGGGAGTTTTTTTCTCTTCCTGAAATTGTTGAAAGACGGGAGAGAAAAAGAAAAAACTGCGTGCCAGGGATGTGGCTGGAGGTAATGAGTTGGAAATCACATACGTACAGCAGCGCGACTACCGGGGCCTCACGTAACGAACGGCAGTCAAACGCAGCCTCCTGTTTACTTTACCTGCGAGTATATTAACTTTGACGGGTTTTCAAGTAACCAATAGTATTATACCCTTCACATTAGGTCTGTATGTTTCAAGCAACATGTTTGAAGTAATTGTTCTACATGTTAAAAATACATTCTCCGTGAAGTTTCGAGTTTTAAGAAAACAAGTTGACTCGAACACAGCTTCAAATTAAAGAGACCCAGTATCAAATTAAATAATTCAGGAAGTGCTTTTGGATTTTAATGTAATTATTAATTAGGAAATTAATTCATTCTCAACATAAAAATTTATAAATTTAAAAGTCATGTTGAGTTCAGATAAGTTTGTGAAATAATATCATATAAATTAGTTTTTTATTTTTTAGTCAATCACTTATCATGTTATGATGGCAGAAATGGATTCTGTTACATCAGGATGCAATATTAATATACGTCACGAATATCTTCGACTTACAATCAAGTCATCTTCAGGTGACAGTTTACTAACAAACAAACATTTGAACTAGGTGAAAATATTATTTAAACATACTGTACTAGTGTTTTATAAATATGTTCAAATAATATTTTCACCTAGTTCAAAGGTTTGTTTGTTAGAAAACTATCACCTGAAGATGACTTGAAAGTAAGTCGAAAATATTCGTGACGTATACTAACATTGTATCCTGATGTAACAGAATCCATTTCTGCCATCATAACATAAGTGACTAACTGAAAAATAAAAAACTAATTTATATCATATAAAAATGTATGTTTTACATATGAGTCCGGATTCTATGCAACTACATATTTCATTGCTATGTAGGTTAAATATGTTAGGAGAAAATCCACAAACGACTAGGGAAAAATCGGAAATTTTACTTGAAGCAAGTAAAACGATAGGTTTGGAATTTAACTCACACATGTAAGGTCAATTAAACAGTGTTCATGGGTTAGATAATAAACATACAATATATATATATATATATTTTATGTTTATAGGTTTGGAAGTAAATCCCGAAAAGAAAAAGGTATATGATTATGTCTCGAGGCCAGAATATTTTATGAAATGGAAACATAAAAATTGGAGATTTATCCTTCGAAGAGGTGGAAAAGTTTAAATATCTTAGAGCAACAGTAACAAATATAAATGACACTAAGGAGGAATTTAAATGCAGAATAAATATGGGAAATACATGTTATTATTCTGTTGAGAAACTTTTGTCATCTAGTCTGCTGTCGAAAAATGTGAAAGTTAGAATTTATAAAACAGTTATATTACCGGTTGTTCAGTATGGTTTTAAAGCTTGGACTCTCACTTTGAAAGAGGAACAGAGATTAAGGTGTTTGAGAATAAAGTTCTTAGGAAAATATTTGGGGTTAAGAGGGATGAAGTTACAGGAGAATGGAGAATGTAGAACTGCACGCTTTGTATTCTTCACCTGACATAGTTATGAACATTAAATCCAGACCTATGAGATTAGCAGGGCATGTAGCACGTATGGCGAATCCAGTAATGCATATAGAGTGTTAGTTGGGAGACCGGAGGCTAAAAGACCTTTGGGAAGGCCGAGATGTAGATGGGAGGATGATATTAAAATGGATTTGAGGGAGGTGGGATATGATGATAGAGACTGGATTAATCTTGCACAGGATAGGGACCGCTGGCGGGCTTATGTGAGGGCGACAATGAACCTGCGGGTTCCTTAAAAGCCATTTGTGAGTAAGTAAGTAAGTAAGTAAGTAAGTAAGTAAGTAAGTATGTAGGTTAAATAGATAAGGAAAAAAATGGCGACGATTCATATTATAGATGTCCTTTTTCCGGATAAGCATTTAAAAATACCTTTTAAGAGATAATCTCAGTGAAATATATACTTCTCCTACAAAATTTAGTTTTTATGGTATAAGCCTCTTTTTCACTGAGCCCCTCAATTGTTAAAGAAAGAATGGTGTCTCCTTTGGTCTAGTTATTGTGTAGAATTACCGAGCTTTTTCCTGAACCCAACAAAATTAAAGAGAAAGGTGTTTATTGGCCGGTTTTCAAAGATATTACGTAGCTAACAGTTTGAAATTGGATGGCTGAAACATATAGACAGCTTTTACAGCACTAAGTTACTAATTAGATGACAATCCAGATAAATTTACAATGGTGCAGACCATTTTGTAACGCAGTCAAGGTTTAAAGGTTGGTTTTGTGATGTTAGAATTTTTACGAGATTAATGAACCCAGCTCACACCTGTATGTCCATAACCTTAAACTAACACGATGACGCGGTACAACGCGACGATGTCCACATCAGTCAGTTTCCATGACAACCATATGTGGAGCAATGTCATGTCCACCTTCTTTTAGACGAAGACAAAATGACTGGCCTATAGGCCTACCAGGTGTTACGTCGCAGTTTGTATGAAGAAAAATGTATAGGTCAGATACGCTCAAACTCAGTTTTATTAATATCTTCCACTTTTTTCTAATATTATTTTATTAGCTATCTTCTAAAATAATTTTCATAACACGTATTTCAATTCATTATGTAGACGTAACTATTACGTCTTATATGGAGGAAATGTCATATACCGCCTATCCAGAAGGCTTTTAAGGTAGCAGTACTTCACGCACTATCGTAGAAGAAAATTATTTTGTACTTTTCTTCCGTTTAAAGTGCAAATCCGTCATACGGCATAACAAAAGTCTTTCATTTTCTCAGAATTCCGACACGCCTTGAATTTTCTCCCTTTCAATGACACTTTCTCCAAAACACGACATAAAACGAGTTATTTTATAGGCTAAGAGTAAAATGAATATTCACATTCTGTAGATTTCTTCACTTATATCTTTGATTGTGAGATATCCAGTGCTTGGAACCAGTTGAGACCACTGAAAATTAGATTAAGCACAAATTAATCTCATAATTGACAATGTCAGAAAAAACCTACTGCATTTTACCATCAGCAAAGCTGAAATTTTGAATATACCCGCATTATAAAATAAATTCAATTTTTGATCCAACTTTGCCGATTATAAAATAACACGGGTTTAGCTGATTTTGTGAAATGTGACAATCATTTTAGCTTAATCTACATCAGCATTTTTTGCGACACATTTTTAATTGACTATTACACTTTTACTACGTCATAATAAAATAAAACGGTACGAAAGGACGTATTTCAACCAATCATGGCTGCTTATCGCACAATTTTATCACGTCCCTAGCATTTGTTTAATTTTATCGCGTTCCTAGCATTTGTTTCTTTGTTTGCCAACATTTGAAACTGCGCTGGTCTGGACGTAAAAAAAAAAATAGAAAATTACGAACCACTTCAGTCGATGCACAGCACTTTCCAATATGACTCACATTGGCATTCAAGAACAAGAATTAATAAAAATGACTGATCATACCTATGCATCTTCTGAAATTCTATTTACAAATAAATGAGAGCACCATTCGGAAATCCTGAATAAGTTGAGGGATACACCATGTAGGCCTACATCAACGACTTCCACTACTATTAGGCACACGTCCAATATAACATCAATTGAACCACCAATCACATTCAAATTTGAAAATTGTACATTCAATAATTATTCCTTTTAAACTTATTCATGTTTATTTTTTATGTTATCGTCGTTAATTAAAACTTTTCTAAAAATTGTGTATATTATTTAGGTTATGTTATAGCTTCTGCTATATGATATTATGGATAGTCACGTATCAGAGATTGTTTAATATTAAGATTTATTGAAAATCATCTGTCAAGTGACGTTGATTACTGGGATTCGGATAATTGAAGTAGAATGCAACTCTTTTTTAATAAAAATGAAATTGAATCAACAAAGCCTTCTTGACTAGTAACACTGCTATCGTGATATAGATCGAGAACTTCTCGACGAGAAGGCATTGCTTGTAATCATAACTCACTACTGCCATTTAGCATGCATCTAGCGTAATATTTGTAATGTTGAGATGGTACAATAATACATTTGAAGACAGTTGTATTTTCGTAAGTCAATTAATATTTTATTGTATTGGAGTACTTCGTTACTTCTAACCTTTATATATTTTCTTCTAATCGTGTAACAGTCAATTAAATCCCACTCGAGTTTTGATTTTCTCTAGATAAATCAAAACCTCTAGTGAGATTACTGTTGATAATCAGTGTACATTGGAGTACAAAGATATCTGGCCTACGATTTTCTGATCGTGTAAGCGAACTTTCTAACCACACGATAGTCAGAACCAAAAATATAATAAATTGACAAACTTTGAAATAGTTTCGGTAGTTCTTAATATGTGGCACCATTATTGGGACGGATAAAAAGCGTATATGTAGACCTAACGTATGAGTACATATTTCATGATTTTTGTTTTTAAATTATTTATTAAAATAGTTATTCATTTTGTTTGTCAATATAGGCTATTTATTCACTAAAGTTTTATTTATTTAGTATTTAGCAATTCTACATATTCATTTTATATTTTTTATTTCAATTGGTTATTTATTTAATGTCCAACGCCGTGGCGTCGTGGTCTAAGGCATCCTGTCTAGGACTCGCTTTATGGAATTCGCGCTGTTTCGAGTCTCATATTCACCCTATGTGATTAATTGAAGAGTATGTTAAGATTTTTCGGATTCAAATTTGATTTAATCCGCCAATAGATGGAAGAAATTTTCTCATGAAATTTCGGCCAGTGCAGTGTATGGAACCGGTGCTCACCCAGCATCGTGATACACTTGGGGAGCTACGAAAGGTAGCGAAATCCGGTTACGCAAACCCGCTATAACGGCTGGGGAGGGCTCATCGTGCTAACCACACGATACCTCTGTTCTGGTTGGATGATCGTCAACCTCTGCTTCTGCATGTGGCCGTGAGGCCAGCAGCCGGCTTGTCGGTCTTGACCCTTCGTGGGCTGTAGCGCCACGAATTATTATTATTATTATTATTATTATTATTATTATTATTATTATTATATAATGATATTTTTGTTTTAATATACTTTATGCTCGACCATGCCGAAATGTAGTAATTATACACCTGGTAGCAGTCCTTTAATGGACCTCATTAAAGTACACCTATTCATTAAAGTTCAGGTGTTCCACCAATCAGAAAATACCATTGTAGCAATATGAAAGCGCAAGAATCGATTATTCTCGGATATGCAATCGAAAGACAACAGTAAATCAATAAATCACCTATATTTGAAATAAACTCAGTTCCGTTACTATAATAATTAGCGGTAATTGTAAATAATATTCAAATAAATTCAATTTGTCATCTCATTTTTCAATGTCAAGGTCAATGTCGACATCTGTTTCTCGCAAAAAATCTATACTTTCGCGTCTGAGTACATCTCACAATTTACGAGGCATTGCTCAAGGTCAGTTCCTCACCTCAGACAGATAAGAATAACATGAATACTTATGAATAATTTAAAGTTAGAAATATGGTCGAGCTTGCGATCGTTTCATACACATACTCGCGTCTTAATTACTACCCTTATAGGCTCGTTGCATACAGCAGAGTCCGTATAGGCCAGTTTCTATCTGATGCTTTTCCAACTCACTGCGGGCTAAAGCAGGGAGATGCACTATCACCTTTACTTTTTAACTTCGCTCTAGAATATGCCATTAGGAAAGTTCAGGATAACAGGGAGGGTTTGGAATTGAACGGGTTACATCAGCTGCTTGTCTATGCAGATGACGTGAATATGTTAGGAGAAAATACACAAACGATTAGGGAAAACACGGAAATTTTACTTGAAGCAAGTAAAGCGATCGGTTTGGAAGTAAATCCCGAAAAGACAAAGTATATGATTATGTCTCGTGACCAGAATATTGTACGAAATGGAAATATAAAAATTGGAGATTTATCCTTCGAAGAGGTGGAAAAATTCAAATATCTTGGAGCAACAGTAACAAATATAAATGACACTCGGGAGGAAATTAAACGCAGAATAAATATGGGAAATGCGTGTTATTATTCGGTTGAGAAGCTCTTATCATCCAGTCTGCTGTCCAAAAATCTGAAAGTTAGAATTTATAAAACAGTTATATTACCGGTTCTTCTGTATGGTTGTGAAACTTGGACTCTCACTCTGAGAGAGGAACATAGGTTAAGGGTGTTTGAGAATAAGGTGCTTAGGAAAATATTTGGGGCTAAGCGGGATGAAGTTACAGGAGAATGGAGAAAGTTACACAACACAGAACTGCACGCATTGTATTCTTCACCTAACATAATTAGGAACTTAAAATCCAGACGTTTGAGATGGGCAGGGCATGTAGCACGTATGGGCGAATCCAGAAAT
>NC_091117.1:219469376-219499376 GCF_040183065.1 Periplaneta americana
GTTATTTAGCGTCTGAATGATATGAAGGTGATAATGCCGGTGAAATGAGTCCGTGGTCCAGCACCGAAAGTTACCCAGCATTTGCTCAAATTGGGTTGAGGGGAAACCACGGTAAAAACCTCAACCAGATAACTTGTCCCGACCGGGAATCGAACCCGGGCCACCTGGTTTCGCGGCCAGAGGCTCTGACCGTTACTCCACAGGTGTGAACTAAATGAATGAATGAATGAATGGATGAATAAATGAATGAATGAATAAATGAATGAATAAATGAATCAATGAATGAATAAATACACAAATAAATACATAAATAAATAAATAAAAAATGAATAAATAAATAAACAAAGAAAGAAACGAAACAAACAAAACTAACAAGCGAACAAACAAATAAGTAAATAAATAATAAATAAATCAATACACCAATCCAACATGATGGTCATGACTAGCCACGTTTATTTTTACTGTGAGTGAGAAGTGTCCGATAAATGGTATTCTCTTACTATTCACGTCCTATAAATCTATAAATATAGACACACAATTGAATTTATAGAGCTTAAAAATAAATCTTTCTTGTTTGAACATGTGAGTTTCGAATCTGATGGAAAGCGAGGTAACTACCACTCGATAATTGTGAACGAAGAGTTTGAAGGCATTTTTTTTTTCTTTTTCATGCCATTCGTCCAATAGGCCTAGTCTATACTTTATTTGAAGGGAATGTCAGCTTTCACTGTTTACTAAGATTTGTATTAATATATTTTTTATTGGGTTATTTTACGACGCTGTATCAACATCCAGGTTATATTTTAGCGTCTGAATCATATGAAGGTGATAATGCCGGTGAAATGAGTCCGGGGTCCAGCACCGAAAGTTACCCAGCCTTTGCTCGTATTGGGCTGAGGGGAAACCCCGGAAAAAACCTCAAACCTCAACCAGGTAACTTGCCCCGACCGGGATTCGAACCCGGGCCACCTGGTTTCGCGGCCAGGCGCGCTGACTGTTACTCCACAGGTGTGGACACTAATATATTATTTTTTACTTCATTATATAACGACTCTGTATCAGCTGCTCTGTTATTTAGCATCGATGGAATTGATGATAGCGACACGATATTTGGTGACATGAGGCCGAGGGTTCGCCATAGATTACCTTACATTCGCCCTACTGTTGGGAACAAACGGAACCAGGTAACCAGCCCGAGCGCAACTCCAAATCAGCAAGCAAACGCGCTACCGGTCGAGCTATGCCGGTGGCTATGACTTTTATTAAACCCTATCATAAAATTTTGTAAGAGAACGTTACATTTTATAGCAGAGATTTTCAATACTCACATAGCATTGAACTGGAATAGGAATTGCTGAAATAGTGCTATATAACGAATAATTTCTATTATAACTACGGACTCTTAATACACATAAGATACAATTAAAGATATAAAAGACAGACGCTTTAATGACTTAATATGGTCTCCTAGCGACAATAATGGCATAAATAAGTGAGTGTTCAGTAGTCTATCAATGCTCTTAATTTACATAGCTTCTTACCCGTTTTATTCCTTAGCGAAATGACTTTAACAAGCAGTTCAAAACCAGAAGTCACACTGTTTATTAATTAAGTTCTTCTTATACGGTTTTGTTATACTGAAATACGGTTATTATTAATAATGCAGCACAGTTTTCTGAGTTAAAGGAATTAAAATTTTTATTACGTTTTGTTCTTTTACAGAAGACGTTGAAGTGCCTATAAACCAGATATTAGGAGTGTAATGCATTGTCAGTAAAAATATAAGCCCTTCTAAAATACACCACAAGGAAATATGCAACAATAATACAGTATGCTTAAGCACACGATTCTAGCGTTGCTTACACTAGCATTAAGTGTAAATCAGGTAAGATTGCGTCAGTATTTCATGCTCTGTAATATAATACTGTAGATATTTAATATATGTCTAAATTCTAAGTTTTTAACATAGGTAACTAGTGTTAACCCTAGATCATATATACCCAGATTGCTCGGAGTTATAGGCTTTCACGGTAACAACTTTTGTTAGGTTTACTATGCTGCCATCTAGTTGTTACATAAGGAGTTACGTCATAACTCCAATTTGAATTGCATTAGCGACTGTACTGTCATCTCAAGTTCGTTTACGGCGGACGGGAGGCGACCCTGGCGGTTGTTCTCTTCAAAGTGCAACCGATTTTAACACAGGAATGAGCAATCTATATGTGATCTGGGGTGTTAATATATAAAATGAACCGTAAGTAATGTCATTAATTTTATTTTTACTTGCATTTTTATTGTACCTGCATTTCTGAATGTACTTCACTCTCACCCGTTCACTAATGTCCTTGCTCCCGTCAGACACACAAACTTACGGCCGCTGTTGCATTCGAAGTCTTCAAGCAGTGAAGTAAACACTGCAGTGTATAGTGTGTTTCATAAATATGATTGCGTTTTTTATAGAAGAAAGAACCTATATTAATAATATCGTACTAAAAAATTATATTCAAGAAACGATAAATTCAATTTCAGAGAATATGCTTCAAAATGTTTTTAATAATATGTGTATTGAATTGAAGCCTGCATTGTAATGAACGGCAACCATTTTCAGCAACTTGTTTAAAAATTCAGATTAGCTTTTTTTTTAATTGAGGTGGCTAGAAGCAAAGGAATGCTAGTGACATTTGTAATAACATGAGTTAAATGCATCCAGTGTAAGCAAAAGTATCTACAATTTTAGTGGCAAAGGGATAATTTAATCGCATCACACATTAAAATTTAAATAAAATATTTCACCGATTATACGAAAGCTTAAATATTTAAACCCCATTTTCTCAAAAGTAACTTAAGTGCACTTACAGCCCTTTACTTATGACCCCCTCAACTTAAATGCACTCTCTATATTGTATGATAACTTCAATAATTAATATGCTAAATAAAGTAGTTATTACATAACGAACATAGCCGCCTGAAAAGTTGAGTTTTTGAAAAAAACTGTTACTACTCTACTGTATTTTGATAAATTCCATAAAAGTGATGATCAAACTGAAAATCGTAATATCGTATTTCCCTACAACATAAATGGATACACTACTTTTCTCTCCTCCTATACCTAGTAAAATGATTTGTTTACAAATTGCACTAGTAACATCAAACTCCTGTAATGGAAGGGGGCAACAGTGTTTCCGAGTATAGCCAGATTAATGTTAAAAATGTTGGTAAAAATAAAGTGATGTCCCTGTACAATACATATTGTTATGAAATGACCTATATTCCTATTACCAAAAGTACCCGATTGAAATTGTTGTTTTGATATCACAAAGGGTATTCATTTTGTAAATTAAAATAGGGGTAATGGGCTGAAGTGTTATCTAATCCTCATCTTTACGTAATTGTAACAGATACTCCATAGTCTCTCTTCACTTATCTATGTGTTTATTTCAGAGTCAACACGTTGATAATATAGACAATAGGAAACACGTCTTGTATGTAAGTACAGTACATTTCATACTGGTAGTTAAATTTTTATTTGCCAAACTTATCACCAGAGTAGTCTGTCTAACTTGATAAAGTATGCCTGTCAAAATGTAATACTTTTAAATAACAAAACAAGGACGTAAATATTAAAGATTTGGCGTGTGTACCGTACAAAATGTAATCATTTATGCGCGCCCCGATGGTAATAACTGCACAGTGACATCAAAAACTTGACACTCTCAGACTTGTAGAATCTGCCGCTATTGTGTTATTGTTTTGTGAGCTAAAGCCACCAAACGTCAGAGCGGTAGTTAGTAGTTTGTTATGAAAATCAAAGGAGCTTACAAAAGTCCCTTAAATGTATTTATCATTCAAGAGACTCGTGGAGACTGAAATAAGCAATTCCGTTCGTTGGTTTAAATCATGAAATGTTGGTCTGAGGTCGTTTACATTTGGAGACAATGGCCTGTACATAACATTTTCTACGGGAAATAAATTTTGCACATAGGAGTCATTCCACGTCAAATCGCACAAAATTATACAAATTTTGACCTTCATATTTCTGATTGCGTTTATATTTTTTTTTACCAACTCTATGGGTCTCATAAACCAACAAGTGTATTTTTATTTCCTCCTACGTCCCCATGTTTTTAAAATATTACATGTTAAAATTCGTTAAAAATGTCGCACAATGCAACATTTAAAGCGTCATATTTCTGACGATATTGATGTTAAAAATTTTTTGAAAAATGCATTTAAAAGCTTAAAGTACTGCATTTTATTAAATATTTACTAACTAATTTTAATATAATTATTACAAATATTTGTTTATAGTTCAATTTTTAAAAGTTATATATCAATGTGAAATAGCCCTACTAAATCTAAAAAAAAATCTTACTAGGTGCACTGTAGTATTCTTAATAATTCCAGAAAAAATCAGAATGGGATCTCCAATAGTTTAATGGAAATTTAATTACTTACGACACAATGTGTAGCGGTCGGCGCAGCAGCAGTGGACGGGAAGCGTTGAAGCGCGCTGGGAGGTTTATCGGCGCTGGATGATTGACTGAACGTTGCAACATTACACCCAGTCGGATCAAGTCACTCGAGGAAACGCTGCTAATTTACTTATTATGATATCTTCAAATATTTGTACATTATGCTTTTTAAACGTTTGTTTTCATTCACACTCCACTTTAAATTTTCATTCGCCTACCTTCTTTCTTGAAAGAAAACTGTTTTACTAAATCTTCAGTTTTTGACAACGGAATGAAAGAATGTAATTTTAATGTACCAGTTATAGGGTTTAGATTATGTTATCTGACCTGCAAATTTTCAGTGTGATTTTTATGCTTATTCAATGGAAAAAATATAAATGACACGTTAGAAATGTTTTTGTGACCAATCAAAGAGTTTTTTTTTTTTTTTTTGGTGTTATAGGATCTTGTATAGGCTGGCTCTAGTGGCAAATCTTTTAACAGTTTCTCCAATGTCATCATCACATGGACCTTTACCATGCGACGTTGCAAAGAAGTGTCATTCAGCACTAATTCCATAATCGTCTTCATGTAAGCAATTATTTTTAAAATCTTTTTTTTTTTTTTTTAACTTGATCCATTGGAAAAGTAGATGATTTTTTTTTTCATATCGTTGAATTTTTGCTTTATGAAATTGATTGCTTCGGATTGAAAAAAGTGAAAGGGATCGGTGTCATGTTTCATGGTTTCTGAGATGACAATAATTTTGTGACGAATTTCTGTATCTCCTTTGAAATATACTACGAAAGGATGTATTGTGGCTTGGCATATGTTCCAATGCACACCTTGTACTGAATCTTGTATTACAAATGAATAATTTTCAGAAAAGTCTGCAATAACTATGTAATTTTCAGGTTGTACATTTCTTTGCATTCCGTAAAAGTAAAATATGGCTGACTTTTGAAGGGATGACGTTGCATCTTCTACATGAAAAACTTTACCATGCTAGGGAGCCTTTTACTTTTTGAAACTTTTCACGGGGGTATCGTTTTTGTTGTAGCTTTCTTTTCTTGATAGGGGATTCTATTGACATCAAACTCTTGTTTAATTCCTCATTATTAGTGATTTCTAGCACTGTATCCATAGAAATGCTAGAAGAAGAACTGGGATAATCACTTTCTCTATCCGCAATTTCATTTGATTCATGTTTATTAATATCACAAGAACTATCGGCTTCACATATAATTTCACCTGACCTATCCGGAAATTGATTGATTTTTACGGAACGAATAACTTATTTGCACATTCAAAGACTCCTTTAAATTGAGCTTTATCAATTAGTCGCGACTTATGCGTCTTAGTGTACTTTTCTTTTTAAAAGCGTGATTAGGAAGGTAAATGGATTTAAACACTTGTTATATATAGCTTGGCTTATATATATAACTTAAAGAAAGAAGAATCTTCAACTCTCTCTTATTACTATTTAAAATCATCCACACCTCCACACCCTCTTACCTAGCATCTCATTTTGTTTACCTTTCACTACCTCGAACCCGGAACATGTACCTTCTCTCTATTCCTCTGCACAGAACATCCTTCTACTCATCACCTTTCAGCATATCTATTCCACGCCTCTGGAATTCTCTCCCTGACCACGTCAGAGACTGTCGGACAATATCAAAATTCAAATTTAAATTAAAAAATCACATTCTAGTTCGTGGAATTGCTTGTTGAACACCTGTCAGGTTGCGGAACTTCATCTTAACCCATGACATATAGTAAATATTGTAACTATGCTGTTGTAAAATTGAAAATTAATATGCAATGTATTTATTATTATTATTATTACTATTATTATTATTATTACTATCATTATTATTATTATTATTATTATTACTGTCAGTTATCAATATCATCATTGCTATCTCTGTTTTCTTTCTTTTTGTTGTATTAGCTTGATGAGAGCACTATAATGTACTTTTGACTCTGTTGACCCTCTATAGGGCTTTAACTTAATTTGTATCATTTTCATCAGTGTTTGTATTTCTTTTTTGTATTTATATGTGCTATCTGGTAGGATGGAAGAGAAGGCCTTATGGCCTTAATCCTGTCAGATTAAATAAATTATTATTATTATTATTATTATTATTATTATTATTATCAAAGTATATGATTATGTCTCGTGACGGGAATATTGTACGAAATGGAAATATAAATATTGGAGATTTATCCTTCGAAGAGGTGGAAAAATTCAAATATCTTGGAGCAACAGTAACAAATGTAAATGACACTCGGGAGGAAATTAAACGCAGAATAAATATGGGAAATGCCTGTTATTATTCGGTTGAGAAGCTCTTATCATCCAGTCTGCTGTCCAAAAATCTGAAAGTTAGAATTTATAAAACAGTTATATTACCGGTTGTTCTATATGGCTGTGAAACTTGGACTCTCACTCTGAGAGAGGAACATAGGTTAAGGGTGTTTGAGAATAAGGTGCTTAGGAAAATATTTGGGGCTAAGCGGGATGAAGTTACAGGAGAATGGAGAAAGTTACACAACACAGAACTGCACGCATTGTATTCTTCACCTGACATAATTAGGAACTTGAAATCCAGACGTTTGAGATGGGCAGGGCATGTAGCACGTATGGGCGAATCCAGAAATGCATATAGAGTGTTAGTTGGGAGACCGGAGGGAAAAAGACCTTTAGGGAGGCCGAGACGTAGATGGGAGGATAATATTAAAATGGATTTGAGGGAGGTGGGGTATGATGATAGAGACTGGATTAATCTTGCACAGGATAGGGACCGCTGGCGGGCTTATGTGAGGGCGGCAATGAACCTTCGGGTTCCTTAAAAGCCATTTGTAAGTAAGTAAGTAAGTAAGTATTATTATTATTATATATTACACGATCTTTACCATCACTCATATTGTATAGAAGTCACGTCACTCCTTGAAATTCAAACCCAAACTGGTTATTTTTCTCTTCTATATTTTGTCTCCTGCCATCTGTTTACTGCCATAAAGTTTACTGCCTTACCCAGCCTTGCTATCATCAAACACTTGGCTATATTACAGTATAAACATATAGCACTGTGAAGGGCTCCCCCTCTTAGCTGAGCTGACAATAATAAAGTAACTTTAGATAAGATATTTACTTTTCCTTAAGGTATTAATCATTTGAGGATTAGTATGGTGACATCAGATGCAACGGGGGATTTCCACGGGCAGCCTTCTAGCCTATGGCTGCAAGCAGTTCATTAGCTGGGCATTGCGAGCGCGTGCACGCCTCCGGAAAATAAATTGTTACAAATGTATGGGTGCAGATCCCATATTAATAAATGCAGTAGTTTACAGATAATACATCAGCGAACAAGTCTATATTTTTTTTCAGATTTTTAACTTGGCTATTTAATATAGGCCTAGTAATTTTGCTTTGAAAAGGTAGTGATTAAAAAAATAGGCCAAATTTTCAATTTATTTTTGATAGGCCTAAAGTAATAAAAAGTGTTGTATTTCGTCTTTCAAATGCGCCAAACCGCAAATCTCAATTGGATGCACTTATGCAATATGGAACCAACCACCATTTTATGAATATCTGGATTTCTATTGCAAAATGTGTCTTAATGTCTATAGTTTCTTATACAAAATAGAACCAACTCCTATCTGTAACGTGCTGCCCTATAGAGAAATCTGAACCAACCACCAAAAACAGAATCCATAGTGCAGTGTTTTGCAATTTAGAACCAACTCCAAGCTGTCAGTTCCCATGTTTGTTTTGTGTAAATATGGGAGTTTGAATACAACTTTTTGCTAATAGGAGTGATATTATATTCTATTATATTATATTATATTATATTATATTATAGCAACAAGAGTAATGTTAATGTATCAAAGAAAGTTGTAGAACCGAAGATGTTTTGGTATCAAATATGTAACTGCAGAAGAAAATCCAATGAATTTTTATTTTAGTAGGTTATTTTACGACGCTTTATTAACAGATTAGGTTATTTAGCGTCTGAATGAGATGAAGGTGATTATGCCGGTGAAATGAGCCCATGATGCAACACCGAAAGTTATCCAACATTTGCTCATATTGGGTTGAGGGAAAACCCCGGAAAAACCTCAACCAGGTAACTTGCCCCGATCGGGAATCGAACCTGGGTTGGCCAGACGCGCTAGCCGTTACTCCACAGGTGTGGACAGGATGATGTTGATGGAATAAATATTCCCCTTGACTTCACCTTGGAATGATAAGTCAATGCATGAACAAATGCTAATGAATGTATATATTTTTTAAATTTTATTTGTAATTCTACAATTAGTGTCTTCGATGTTTAGTTTTCCAATAATAAAGTGTTAAACATGGATTTGAACTAGACTGTTGCCTCATCTATCTCTCATTTGAGAACCAAGTGCCAATATCCATTTTTGCAATAAGCAATATGGAACCAACTCCAATGTTGCCCTTCTACTCTGTGTGAGTCAAATACTGATGCGAGCTGCACCATTGATCTGAAAGAGCATTTCAGAATGTTAATAATGCAATCATTACTTTCGTAATAGTATTGATGTAGAATTTTATTTGTAACGATTTGCTAAAACAGCTGTAGCTCAAAAGCTGTATTTTGGACTTGGTTCCATATTGCATAAGTGCATCCAATTATATGTACAGTAGACACAGAGTTCCAAGTGAGTTTATGTAACAGTGCGCGCATAATTTGCGTAAATTCAAGTAGTCATAACTAAGCAAATAATTAATAATTGTGAAAATAAAACAATACGGGTCTCCTTATTTGATGTCTGGAATTCATGAAAAAAAAATTCGACCATTTCCGAGAAGGTCGTGTTTTATTGCTGTGCAATTTGACGTGGAATGACTCATAGGCGAGAATCCTATACCACGTAATACACATGGAATATTTAACTCCAAGTTGTTGTGCAAAAAAATTCCTAATTTATTATCATGAATTTAGAATTAGTGAAATCTGAATTAGATATCAGGAATCTGCTGTACAGTC
The DNA here is from genome assembly GCF_040183065.1 of Periplaneta americana. Lineage (NCBI taxonomy): Eukaryota > Metazoa > Arthropoda > Insecta > Blattodea > Blattidae > Periplaneta > Periplaneta americana. The sequence goes on from NC_091117.1 coordinate 219,478,849, forward strand.
GTATTAATATAAACCTAAACACAAGTGTTAATAGATATAAAGATTTAATTGGGAAGAAGAAAATCACTGTTGTATACTACCAATATGAATACTATTTAATATGTAGGAATACTACTTCTCAAGAATTCACCTCTATCTTTTCAGACATTGGTGGGGCCTGCAGCAAGCTGGGTTGGAGGAGATTTTACTAACATCCGTAAGTGCACAACCAATATTTTAAACTATTCTGTACATGAAAATATTTACGCATTTTGTAAGTGTTCTTGGAATATAGTTATTGGGGTTTAAAATAGGGAGCGTCAGCTTCTATGGATATTTGCGCCCTTACCTAAAATTCTTCACAAAACAAAAAAACACAAACAATACAATAAGCAGAATGCTAATACTACATAATGCAAAGAGCCTATAATGGTAGTAATTAAGACGCGAGTATGTTTATGAAACGAGCGCAAGCTCGTTTCATAATTTTCATACTTGATATAATTACTACATTTCGGCATGGTCTAGCATAAAGATAACTAAAAACCGTTCTCACGGTTATATATACTGCATATACAGGGACATCATTTTATTTTTACTTCAATTTTTATTGTACCTGCGTTTCTATATGTACTTGACTCCCACCCCTTTCACTAATGTCCTTGCTAACGTCAGCCACACAAACTTACGGCCGCTGTTGCTAGCAGTGAAATAAACAGTACAGAGTACAGTGTGTTTCAGAAATATGTTGCATTTCCTATAGAAGAAAAAGCTTATATTATTGAAGTTTATTTTCACACAGGTATTTATCTGTGTGGACTAAGCACAAGTGAAGATTAGTGTTACCGAAAGTACGGTACCCTATAATATGGTACGGTACTTAACAGCATTATTTAAACAAGAGTTTTGTTTTACTGTTTGAAGATATGAAGGACGATGATGGAAACTGGAATTACAATATAACTGAATGTGAACAACAGTTTTTCTTTTCTTTTTCACAATTTCCTGATTACATAATTACTGAATATCTTCGTAGAAATGTCATTAATCTGGTAGATGGCCAATAAAGGTGACAGAAGATGCTAGAGAAAGTATGCAGCGAAGTCCAAATAAGTCGGTCAAGAAGTTAGCTTTAGAAATTGGGGTTTCTTACGGAAGTGCTCACAAAATTCTCAGGAATAAATTAGGTTAGCAATATGCTGAATAAAGTAGACATTACATAATGTATATAACCGCCTGAAGACTTGAGTTTGTGAAAAAAAATTGTTACTATTCTACTGTTTTTTTGATAAAATACTCTAAAGTAATGACCAAACTGAAAATCATAATACTATATTTCCCTGTAAAATAAATGGATACACTACTTTTCTCTCCTCCTATAGTTAGTAAAATAATTTGTTTACATATTGCACTAGCACTCGAAACTCCTGTAATGGAAGGGGGTAACAGTGTTTCCGAGTATAGGCAGGTTAATGTTAAAAATGTTAGTAAAAATAAAGTGATGTCCCTGTACTTCTTTCAACAACTTGGGTCGATCTGTAATCATTCATCGGATATTCACCAGTAGATGGGTTTCCTGATACGGTCACAGTACAATAAGTGATAGATATAACAGAGAAAATAATACATGCAATCCGTGTGAGAGTGAGATGAACCAGAAGTTCTCTTTTTGGGATTGATTTATCACACTATTTTAACAGTTAAAATTTATAAATAGTAAACGAAATACAACAACTTTTGAAATTTTCGGAAAACATTAACGGTCTTACTAATAAACCGTGTATAGTTTTTATACCAGACTTATGCAGATTTGAGACAGAAAACGTTACTAATAAACCATGCATAAGCGATGGATATATAAACAGTCTGTAACTATACAATGGGAATTGCTTTGCGGTAGTTATATACACGAAACCCCTTGTTTAAGCGTTATATATAAGAAACATGGCCGCCCCTCTAACAGCTGTTCGTATCGATTGTCATTTTATGATGACGGTTGCCTTGTAACCACAGAAGAACAAACCAAAGAGCACAGAATAATTAGAATAACATTGCTGTAGCTTGTACTCTTTGACCAAAATATAGTGCGGTAATCGATCAGAGCCAGTTGTACTATCGATACTTGATACTGCCCACTAGCGCGCTCTACAGGATGCAGTAGAGAACCTCAGATATTCTATTACCTTCAGTAACGAAGTAATGACGAAACTATGACGTAGCTGTGTAACAGTTATACTGTTATACACGACGTATGTAGTGATTATTAGTAAGGAATTTACACATGACGTATAAACGAGCTACTCATTGTATAAGTATAAGACAGTTAAACGTCTGTATATAGAGTTTTTATTAGTAAGACCCTAAGAGTATTGTGCGGTTGGCGTCACTGGATAAGGAAATTGCGGACTACAACACAGAATATTACTGTGAATTTATACTTTTAATAATTGTTTGACATAATTCATTCGAAAAACAAGCTAAACGTTAATATAAAATACTACTGGATGTAGCTAAATAGTTCATATCCTAGGTATTATCATATAGCCATGTTTTATGAAACTTTATGACTCATTATCAGTTGTTTTCAACATCAATAAAAAATGTGCATGTTTATTTTCTGCAGATGCAACTCATGGAACTCTTCAACATGGCCGTCATGGTTATTCTGAATCTGTTTTAAATTCAGACTCTTACACAAAAATAAAATACGATTTGGCAAGAGAACAAGCAGGCAGAATCATTCCTTACCTGCACTATGGTCACTCCTTGTATCGACATCCAGAGTTGCTAGAAGAATATGGAGTTCGAAGTTTAGGCCGAGGCTGAAAAGAGGAAATACAATGATTATTACTGCATCTCGCTTGAGATGGATTTTAAATATTAATATAATTGATATTTGTTGTAGAAGTTTATCATCATGAACTGAACGATAATTATGAATTGTTGTGCCGATAATTCTAACTCAACAGAAATATTCTCATTGTCATAAAATTCACATTTATTGTTTTATTTATTTCTGTGGAACTCGAACACTTTGAAATAGAAAATAATTGTGTTACTGTATTTCGTATGTAAAATAGTCAGCAATAAAACTTGAAATGTTACAAAGATAATTAAAAAAATATTAAAATAGTATTAGTTATTACAGAGATGTCATCGGTTTGGTTTACCGACGTACCGGGTCGCGGTTCCTCGGCGAGGACTGCGGTTGTGGCCGCAAGAATTAGTACCGTATCAGCGCAATTAAACTACAAAAGAATTACCTTATAGTAGATGCTAAAAAATATCGACTCTCTTGTCCCACAGAAGAGGAGTATCTTGCAAATATATTCATGTTCATTCTACCTAGTTCTTCCCATTGATATTCTTCTTTTTTCTAACTCAATGTTAACATTCAAAGCCTGAAAGGAATTCCAATAATTTACTCGCAAATGTGGATCACCTTCTTTCAGGAAATGCACTGAAGTATAAATAATAAACTTTAAGATAGTGATCGTGTTCCATTTCTAGCAGATGATGTAGTCATTCCAGAGTCGCTCCAGTTTCCTGAACTAATGTCAAGATTATTGTGGGGAAATTTCGACAATAGCGCCAATGTCAACTAATGTATCCTTTCTTAAAGCTGATAGTTTCTAGGACGTCTTTAACACCGAACGAGTGTCCTTAAATTTATTAACATACAATATGTACTGCCTGTGTCTTCGGCGGTCAAACATTGAGAAAATTCACAATAAACTCAGTACAGATTGTATGTCTTGCACATAAATACTCGTTCTTCTAGATTTAAATAACGGACCATTCTATGCAGTATCTGACACTAACCCACACTCACAACAATCGTAAAATTGCGTAACACGCATGGGCAGATCCAAGACTACAACGTGTTATGTTGGTAATAAAGTTGTAAATAGTTCGCCTGGGCAAGATCTAGCCAGAAAACGCAACATAATGGGTATCTAAATGGATAGTGAAAAGCTATAGTTGAGAATTTCGAGAAAAAAGACTAAAATTGATTAATCTATGTCGAAATATTTGTACCTAAAGTCCAAGTCGATGTACAAGAAACACTTATTGAATGAAAGAAGAGCTAAGAAGCAACCGATAGAGTCCAAAATGACCCAAGTCTAACGATGCTGGGATTGTAGAGAGAAGAAGAAAGCCGAATAGAGCATCTCTACCGCGAGTACTTGAGAACTGATAGCCAATGGGTGTGGACACTGAATACGATTCAATAGAAGCAAACACGCATACCGAGCAGTAAACAGGGTTAGATATCAAGGAAGATGTGACAAAATATAAGATGAACTATTGAATAACAAGGCAATAAACCATAGGTTTGTTACATTTCATACCACCGGCCTGTAATAAATTTAATAAAATTATACTACAGCTAGTTATCTTTTATTTTCATTTCACAACAAACCACTACATCAAACACATTACTGTCCAACAGGGATCCACGTATAGCGAGGATCATGTAAGTGTAATACAGTATATTCCTAAAAGTCTAATTGGTCATCTCTTCAGTGTTGCCAACTAATACCAGGTATCACCAAAGACGGTAAAATAACAATGCTACGTATTGAAATAATAATAATAATAATAATAATAATAATAATAATAATAATAATAACGGCAAATTGGACATAATATTTCCTAATATGATTGTATGTTTATTTATTTATTCATTAATTATTGAAATTTAAATATACAGTATACAGTTCAGATAATATTATTAATAGGCATATAAGAGAATATATAAAATAAAATAAAATAGGAACTAAAATTAAAATTACAGTTACAGTGAAATTGTATAATATAATAGGAATATATTAATATAAGAGGAATATATAAAATAAAATAAAATACGAATTAAAAATTAAAATAACAGCGGCAATGAATTTATATAATATAATATTAACATAGAGAAGAATAATATCGTACGTGAATAACGTAGGAAAATCTATAAAAAAAAATGTAAATTCCAAAATTATAGAATACAAATAACTTATAATACAGGCTGATTAATTCATACACATGAAGACTTTTCGTGTTTTATTTAACGGCGCCTGTCTATTTTTTTTTTTTTTTACAATTATGCCACATTTACAATGTGTCTACAATAGACAATAAGTAAATATTAAAAAAGAATATGACATGAGTGGAGATGTTATCCCATGACAACACTCCAAAAGAAAAATAACAATGTTTTAGATAGCTGTAGTAAAAATGAATGGAAGGTCAAGAGCATTGGTCCTTTTAAGTCTTCTTATTGTTTGACTATTATCCAGCAAATTTAATGCATGATGATTGGGACGTTGATTTAATCGGTGCAGGTATTTTTTTTTACTGAATTTAGAGATTTCTTCTTTTACAGCTGAAATGTTGAGGTCACGATGAATGACATCATTACGGACATACCATGGTGCAGTGACAATGGAACGTAAAGTTTTGGACTGATACCTCTGCAGTATTTCAATGTTTGAGTTGCTAGCAGTTCTCCACAGTTTGATGCCGTATGTCCAGATTGGTTTTAGTATGACTTTATAAACAAGAAGTTTATTTTCTAATGACAGTTTTGATTTAGGTCTCAATAACCAATTTAAAATTTAATTCTTTACGTTTAGTTTCAATATGTTTTCGCCATGTTAAACGGCGATCTAAATGCATACCTAAATATTTAACATCGTCTGCTTCAGGAAGTTCTTTGTTGTACAGTGTTACAGGAGGACAGTTTTCAGTTCTGGTTCCGAAAGTAACATGAACTGATTTGTTTTCACTCGCTTGTATTCTCCATTTAATTAGCCAGTCTTCTGTTTCAACGCCTGTCTATGGAATACAAATATATAAATTCTGGACGTTAAAAATGATATTAATTACATCTAAGGTTGACATTCTAATCGTAACTTTGATATGAATCGCGAGGGATTATTTATAATGAAATTAAGAAGTTCATGTACTTGGTTAGGGTAACTTACGTAAAACGATTTAATTACACCAACGGTCAAAATGATCACACGTTTATATTCTCAGCTCATAGCAGGCAGAGTAGAAGTAGAAGAAAAAAGGGCTGCGGCTTCTCCCAGCATTCTCTCCTCTTCGTGCTGCTATCTGCCAGTTGCCACATGCACCACGCTTTGGCGCGCATTGCATTTGCTGCCACCTGCCAGTCGTCACACACACCACACTTTAACATACGTTTTATATCGATGGCTAAGAAATGATACCTCGTATCTATCCTGTGCATTTGCAGGTGAATCAGAAAAATGTTTTAAAAATCAAATTTTTCTCAAATTAGAAACTTTTTGTATGCATAGTCTTCTACTCGAGGATAAAATATTAGTTAATTCTCCAAGTTTCCATGTAGTTAATCGAAATAATATAATAATTAAACTAAATGATTGATTTTCTAGTTAAGACATATTATCGCCTCTTAGCATCGATATTATATTTTGCATCGTAAGCGTATACTTACTTACTTACTTACAAATGGCTTTTAAGGAACCCGAAGGTTCATTGCCGCCCTCACATAAGCCCGCCATAGGTCCTTATCTTGAGCAAGATTAATCCAGTTCTACCATCATATCCCACCTCCCTCCAATCCATTTTAACATTATCTTCCCATCTACGTCTCGGCCTCCCTAAAGGTCCTTTTCCCTCCGGCCTCCCAACTAACACTCTCTATGCATTTCTGCATTCGTCCATACGTGCTACATGCCCTGCCCATCTCAAACGTCTGGATTTAATGTTCCTAATTATGTCAGGTGAAGAATACAATGCGCGCAGTTCTTTGTTGTGTAACATTCTCCATTCTCCTGTAACTTCATCCCTCTTAGCCCCAAATATTTTCCTAAGCACCTCATTCTCAAACACCCTTAACCTATGTTCCTCTCTCAAAGTGAGAGTCCAAGTTTCACAACCATACAGAACAACCGGTAATAAAACTGTTTTATAAATTATAACTTTCAGATTTCTTGAGAGCAGACTGGATGATAAAAGTTTCTCAACCGAAAAATAACAGGCATTTCCCATAATTATTCTGTGTTTAATTTCCTCCCGAGTATCATTTATATTTGTTACTGCTGCTCTCAGATATTTGAACTTCTCCACCTCTTCAAAGGATAAATTTCTAATTTTTATATTTCCATTTCGTACAATATTCTGGTCACGAGATATAATCATATACTTTGTCTTTTCGGGGTTTACTTCCAAACCTACCTCTTTACTTGCTTCCAGTAACATTCCCGTGTTTTTCCTAATCGTTTGTGGATTTTCTCCTAACATATTCACGTCATCCGCATAGACAAGCAGCTGATGTAACCCGTACAATTCCACAACGTAAGCGTATTGTGTGTTAAAATATTTTCCACGTTTTGTCCAGATCCGTCGATGTGAGGTCTTCGTATGCCACCATATTTGCGCCATCTGTTCGGTTTGATTACATTGCGCTATGGTTGGATTATGGAAGGAAATGTTAAAAATGTTATGTTTTATTTAACGACGCTCGCAACTGCAGAGGTTATATCAGCGTCGCCGGATTTGTCGGAATTTTGTCCCGCAGGAGTTCTTTTACATGCCAGTAAATCTACTGACATGAGCCTGGCCATCGACCTGATCCGGGATCGAACCCGCAACCTTGGGCATAGAAGGCCAGCGCTATACCAACTCGCCAACCAGGTCGACTAATGGAAGGAATTTGTGCTTATATATATAATAATAACTGTTTCAGGTTTCTCAATGTTTAATGGTTATATACTGTATATCACAGATAAATATCTAAATTATCTCATTATTATTATTATTATTATTATTATAATTATTATTATTATTTCTTACCAATGTTTATTATTGTCTCACTAACATTACTTATCCAACTTTCATTATTTACTTTCATGTTGTTTTATGGTCTAGATATTTATGTAATAACTATGTAAGCAATTGTATTCAATTAGAATTAGAGTCTGGCTGGGCGGAAGAGAAGGCCTACTGGCCTTAGCTCTGCCAGATTAAATAAACAAATTATTATTATTAATTATTATAATATATTATATAATAAGATAAGTTTCCAAAATGCCTGGATGTGCTGATCCACATGGAGTTTGGATTAAGTTGTCTATACTTTCTACATACATATAAAAATAGGACTAATTGAAGCCAAGAGGGCAAAGTTAAATAGATAGTGACTAACTTCAGTAATTGATTGGGTTGAATTAAGGCAGATATTAATAGAATTAGTTAGCAATATAAAATAAATTAGATTACTTCAATTAACAGAACTCATTTGATCCAAAGAATGGATAGCTGCTGAATTATTAGATTTTCAGGAAACTTATGAAAATACCTTCAAAATACAGGAATGCAAACAATACCTTCCATTCAAGATATATGCCTATTCACAAATAAAGTAATCATTGAAAGAGAAAACTATATTTTAAAACAAATTTGAAATAAAACAAGAAATGTTTCGTGTCTTTTGCTCTTAAAGTACCTATTGTATGCTTTTTGATATATTAAGTATAGAAATAGATTTGCCCTGAATAGAAAAAAGGAATACTTTCCCTCATAGCAGGCCTACAATATAACGGTATAATTTTCATGTGGTATGCTATTTTTATTTCATAACGTATCGCAGGATGCAATGTAAGCAGAGTTGTAATAAAAGGGCTGTAAGAAAGAAATAAAGCTTTCTGCATCAATGTTCATATTATATTTTTACATCCCCTCTATGAGAAGTATGTGCCCCTAAAGCTTTGACACATATTTTAGTTACACACTGTATATATAAAGTCATAAAAATGGCCAAATGGACTGAGCGAGCTTTGGGATCACACTTTCAATTCTACAAAGCCATTTATAGCTTTCTTTATCCTCGTTATCAAATAAAATAATAATAATATTGAACTGCCCCCCCCCATTGAGGGTAGCTCTTACGGACTCAGTATATCCTCAAAAAAAATAATATACATATGTAAACACAGATATCAAATTTAAAAAAAGTTAAACAAAGAAAAGGGCGTGAAAAATTACACTTGCTATTAATGTGACACCATGTGATTAATTAGGATTATGCAGGATTTTTTAAATACAATTATCACAATGTTATCCCTCAGAGATGTTGGCAGAGCAAACTGCCGTCGAAATTCTTCGAAAAAAGCTGGTATAGTCCCTCGAGCACCTATTAGCAAGCAGAATACCTCAACGTGAATTAAGACATACTTCAACCCTGAAATAGTTGACTGTAGGCTCATATCGACTTCTTCTCAAGGTGGACCTCGGCTGAATGACGACATCCTACTTCAAAACGTATCGTGGGGTCCACAATGATGCCCTGTTTAGTGTCAGCATTGTACGCTAAAATATCTACTCGTCTCGTTGACCCATTTTCAGCTAGACAGGAGATTTCTTCTTCTACTATCCAGCCCTTATTTCTTAATGCGGCAGCAATTTTGGATCTTACAAGATGATGTCTAGAGTTCCTCAAGAGCAATCCCTGTTCACAGAATCCCAAGACGTGTGCTAAAGTTTCAGTCTCCGGGCAGCCATGTCTGCACCGGGTACCGTTACTTCAATAACACATTTTCAACATTGTACTCGTATTATTCCATCATAAATTCTACCACGACACTCTGTGATAAAATCGAGGTTACTATAATAGAAAAGCGATGCTTAACCGACAGTTCGCTTAGTATTTATCCAACTCAATTTTTTAAATCATGAAAAACACTCATACATAATGCAGAAAAAGACAATTTATTGGAATTAATAGCAGGTCTACTCGTCGTATAACACAAGTAAAGTCATTCTAACTGAATCTCAACACATAAAGTAGCTTGCACTCTATGGACAATAGTTAAATTCCATCCATCGTCTGCTCTCTACAGCAATAGTGGTATCCCTTTCATCTCACATTAATTTTGGTGTTAATAATGCAATGTAATGGTACAGCAATCTATCACATGTGTAACTGCTCTGTGATACATCATAAATATTGGACAAGAGTATAGTATCCAATGTAAACACGATATTATAATGTGAAAATCAGAGGGAAGATATATTTAGAGCTTTAGGCGGCCTGTGACATTTCAACTTTTAGTTTTAGGCTTTGTTTTCATCCGCTGTAGGATAACGTTGCCTAACTCCGTGACATATTTAATAAAGTCTATATTTATGCCAAAATTGTAATAAAAGTTTTCAAATAACACCTAAATGACGTTATTTTGACCTTTAGCTACAGTTTTTACAACATTCAGTGTCAACAGTTTCAGAAGTTTGATGTACGAGTATAATACATGATTCTTCATTGTTATACAGTGGCTCCTAAATCCGTGACAGGGATCCAAATTCCGTGATAGTGGTTTCCTAATACCGCGAGTGATATCCTAATTCCGTGATACTAAAACAATCCTCATTAACTGCTGAGAAAACAAACGTATATTTGAAAATAGTACATTATGCAACGAGCCTATAATGATAGTAATTAAGACGCGAGTATGTTTGTTTATGACACGAATTTTCATACGAGCGTCTTAATTACCATTATAGGCAAGTTTCATACGACTTTTTATGCTCGACCATATTTCTAACTTGAAATTATTCAGAAGTATTCATTTTATTCGTATCTAACTGAAGAGCGGAAGTGACCTTGTGCATAGCTCGTAAATTGTGAGATGTGCGCAGACGCGAAAGTGTTGATTTTTTCCGAGGAACAATAATGTCATTGACCTTGATATAATCTGAGAATAACATGAACTAATTTTGATATAACCTGGAAATTGATTTAGAATTGAAAAACGAGATGACAAATTGAATTTATTTGAATATTATTTACAATTAACGCTAATTATTATAGTAACAGAACATAACCTTCTGCGACAGTATTGGATTTCCAGCCTCCGTGACGTTTCCCTCGTCTTTCGATTGCATATCCGAGAATAATCTAAAACCAGAACTTTAATGAATAGGTGTACTTTAATGACATCCATTAAAGGACTGCTACCAGGTGTATAATTACTACATTTCGGCATGGTCGAGCATAAACACTTTAAAGTCATGGTATATTGTTTTAATATGGATTAAGCAAGAAATTATAACTTATAAAAAGGGCCTAAGTGACAATTTCATAGAAAATATATATGTAACTACTGGAATACATATTAGATATTAATAAATTACAAACAAAATAAACTGAAAGTTAAATTCAATACAAAATTAATTATATTATTTTATTAGTGGTAGAGACGCGCAAGAAGCACATCAACATGGAAAAAACTGTCGACGGAAACATCAATCCATGGAAAATGAAATGCGTCCTGAAGTGCCAGCAGCAACGTGAATGATATGTGAATAGTGAAATGATGCAAAGTGCGCGGCAGAATCTGTGAATAGTGATCGTAAACTAGTGAAAGTACTTCATACCCAACACGAGATACGATGAATAAGAAAACAAGGTCGAACACCCTCTAGGCTAGCTCACCTAAAGAGTGAATCAGAGTTAGCCTGCCTACTTGCAGGAGGCCTTAGCCCTCAAGGGATGTCATAGGCCAGGAATGTCAATTGATGCCCACAGGAGCAAGCGCGCGCTTTAGAGCCCAGGAGAGCCTGAGCGCTTTACAGCGGAAAGGAAAGAGACAGACGAAAGAGGCGGTATATGTCGCTTGGTCGAGCTATATTCAGGAATGGCCAGCACTGATTCAATAGATGGAGGGAAGAGAACTTATTAAAACTGTGTCCATGTTAATTTTTAGATTTGCCTGAGAAGTATAAGTGTATTATAAGAATGTAAGTTTTAATTTTAATGCTCATTTTTCACAAGTTTGATTTTTTTTATTTAAAAGAAATATTTTCTCAACTTTTCGTATAGAAAAGTGAAATTTTCAGGTATAGGCCTATTTATTTAGTAGCCTTACAGAATGTTTTCGTGAATCTAATATACCGTATATACGTATTACTGAAGATAGTGTATTGAAAATTTTGAAAATATTCGCATGGAAATTGTTTGTAAGGAAATGAATTAACAAAACAACTACTATTATATCCTAAGAAATAGATACGTGTCCATGTGTTGTAAAAATGTCAGCTCTATAGCTTCAGCAGATTTCGAGAAAATAATTTAATATTCTGATGATATGACGTTGCTCACAAATATCACCTTAAAAGCATAATCCGATAAGAATTTTGTTATGTAATATTAGTTACAATTAAAACAGGTACAGTACCTAGGTAACTTTGCTTTGTACTGTAATATTATTTTGATTAGTTTATTGATTACTTTTGTAAGGCTAAAGATACCATCAATATAAATTCCAACTTATCATGTCATACTCAATCTCTTTCTTTGGAATATCACTTTCTTGAATAATTTCGAGGGAAAAATTGTTCCGGAGCCGGGTATCGAACTCGGGACCTTTGGTTTAACGTACCAATGCTCTACCAATGAGCTACTCGGGAACTCTAACCGACACCGATCCAATTTTTCCCTCTATATCCACAGACCTCAAAGTGGGCTGACAACCGTCAAGCAACCAACTTCGAGTGCACACTAACTCCGTGTGACTTAAATTGTGGTTTTCTGTTAACGAACAGTGACGTGTATTATGCAAATCAAGATTTCAGGTATCTCCCTATAACTCGAAATTATTCAAATCAACTTTACAGTGAGTTATACCTGAAATCTTGATTTGCATATCACTTTCTTTATGAATGATGTGTTACATCCACTTAATACAGTATAATATTATACTACTAAGAAATTTAAGTGAATATTCCTTCTTAACTCTCTATTATGTTATTAATATTTAAAACACAAGTGCAATATTAAGAAATTGGTATTGGTACTTTTTTTTACAGACAATATAGATAATATTAAACGGAAAGAAGCCATATAAAAATGACGACATAAAATTTCACGTTCCGTTTGAAGTTTGTGCACCACTGTTTTCTTAATCCAACAGGTTGCTTATTCATCTGCAAAACCCTTCCTCTTTCCATACTTAGCGCTTGTTGCCCGAGCAAGACGTCAAGATCAGAAAAATGCGCTTGCTTTGACATCACTGTCATAGGCTAAATTCTAAATTGTAAACGCTCGTTTCACGGTCAGGCATGCTAACCGTTAGTCCACAGCGGTGGACGTTATTAGGCTTAGTAGTAAGCAGTATTAACGTGTCGCTTTCCTCACGAGTTATGTTTTTGATTTGTAGTGAAGCTCGTACTAATACTCTTCTTCGTGTTGATGACTCCCATCTCCACAATGTTAGGGACCTTGTAAGTGAAAAAGTTTCTGCTCTGTCAAAATTGAATATCACAGCTATTGCTGCTATCAACTGGTCAGGTCGTAAAATTCGTTAACACTTAAGAAATGACGCATTCCAAACTTGGACAAACCATACCTTGCGTGGTAAAGGGGTTATTGTTTATAGTGATCTCCCCAAGGCTAACTCATGGGTAAGCAATCGAAAGGGCCTATCTTCCTCAGAATGGACCAATGCTTTAAAAATGTCAAGCAATATTTCGGCGGTTCGCGCAATACCGGGCAGAACTCTAAGCACAACCCGCTGCCGTCATCCAGACTGTAGCGAGCTTGAAACACTTGGACACGTGCTTGGACAATGCCCCAAAGGCGAGCCGCTGATCAATGCTAGTCATCATCGTGTACGACATCGTTAAAAACTTTAAATTGGGAAATTCATGAGGAAGTATATTGTGTATCATCAGATGGTTCTTTTAGACGGGCAGACATTATTGCTATCAACGGACGCTTAAAACGGGCTCTTGTTCTTGACCCTACTGTCTGTTTCGAAAGAAACCTAAATCAGGCCACCGAAGTTGATATTGAGAAGAAGTCCATATATGAACCTTGTCTGCCGTATCTTTCTCAAAAGTACAACGTCCCTCTTAAACAATGGTCCGTCATTGGTTTGCTGTTTGGCAGTAGAGGTCCAATCACAAAATTCACGTGGAATTATCTTAAGGAACTTCACATTCCTTTTGATTATGTAATGTCTATTCTTATAAATATTATCAAGGATTCTCTTCAAATATTACATCATCATCTCTATTTCAATTAATCAACTTATATTTGCCTTCAACAATTAACTTTCTTTTTTCTTTAATGTATCACATCACATTATTATACATGTTTATTGTATTCAGGACCCTTGTGGTCACTCAAAATTCTTTGAGCTGATGTCTATAATTTAGAAATTTATTAATGTTTTGGAATAACTGCCCATACCTCTACCTCAGCGCTGTGTAATGCGCTGCCACCTGTTTTGTTATATTTGTTGCTAGTGAGGTGGGTCAGATGTTGACTTGCATGGCCAACACAGCTCATGTATGAAGCTGGGGTCACATAATGACCAAGCACCGCACCGCTTTCAATCAGTTCCGCCATATTACGCGCATAATTGCCATCCAGTCACATCATGGAGACCGGTGAGTACCGCATCGTCAGGATATTGCACCACCCCCCCTCCCATCTACCGCTGTGAGCGCTCATTTCAAATTGCAAAAATTCATCGCGACATTCTGTAGCAAACTGCAGTCAGCAAGCGCAATAAAAGCAATCTAAGTATACTTACTTACAAATGGCTTTTAAGGAACCCGAAGGTTCATTGCCGCCCTCACATAAGCCTGCCATCGGTCCCTATCCTGTGCAAGATTAATCCAGTCTCTATCATCATATCCCACCTCCCTCAAATCCATTTTAATATTTTCCTCCCATCTACGTCTCGGCCTCCCTAAAGGTCTTTTTCCCTCCGGTCTCCCAACTAACACTCTATATGCATTTCTGGATTCGCCCATACGTGCTACATGCCCTGCCCATCTCAAACGTCTGGATTTCAAGTTCCTAATTATGTCAGGTGAAGAATACAATGCGTGCAGTTCTGTGTTGTGTAACTTTCTCCATTCTCCTGTAACTTCAAACCGCTTAGCCCCAAATATTTTCCTAAGCACCTTATTCTCAAACACCCTTAACCTACGTTCCTCTCTCAGAGTGAGAGTCCAAGTTTCACAACCATACAGAAGAACCGGTAATATAACTGTTTTATAAATTCTAACTTTCAGATTTTTGGACAGCAGACTGGATGATAAGAGCTTCTCAACCGAATAATAACACGCATTTCCCATATTTATTCTGTTTTTAATTTCCTCCCGAGTGTCATTTATATTTCTTACTGTTGCTCCAAGATATTTCAATTTTTCACCTCTTTGAAGGATAAATCTCCAATTTTTATATTTCCATTTCGTACAATATTCTGGTCACGAGACATAATCATATACTTAGTCTTTTCGGGATTTACTTCCAAACCGATCGCTTTACTTGCTTCAAGTAAAATTTCCGTGTTTTCCCTAATCGTTTGTGTATTTTCTCCTAACATATTCACGTCATCCGCATAGACAAGAAACTGATGTAACCCGTTCAATTCCAAACCCTGCCTGTTATCCTGAACTTTCCTAATGGCATATTCTAGAGCGAAGTTAAAAAGTAAAGGTGATAGTGCATCTCCCTGCTTTAGCCCGCAGTGAATTGGAAAAGCATCAGATAGAAACTGACCGATACGGACTCTGCTGTACGTTTCACTGAGACACATTTTAATTAATCCAACTAGTTTCTTGGGAATACCAAATCAAAACGAATATCATATAATACTTCCCTCTTAACCGAATCATGTGCCTTTTTGAAATCTATGAATAACTGATGTACTGTACTCTTATACTCCCATTTTTTCTCCATTATCTGTCGAATACAAAAAATCTTATCAATAGTCGATCTATTACGCCGAAAACCGCACTATGCAATCTAAGTATAGTTACTTAAATACAATAAAGCACTGAATAAGTACCGGGACATCATTTTATTTTTACTAACACTTCTAATATTAACCTCGCTATACTTCTGGATTAACGGTTGAGAACCGGAAGCACTATTTGCTACCCCTTTCCACGACTGGATTTCGATGATATTTGCGTAAAATACAAACAAATCACTTTACTATAGTCCCGTCGCTCTAATTTCCGGCAGCCAATCGCGTTGCAGGGCAGCTACATTTAAACGTGTGCGTCTTGTGATTCGCTGGTGAAGACGTTATTCATTTCTTAAGGCTCGATAAATACTTAATATAATCGCCCTCCATTTTGGCTCTTTCGTTGGCATTCGCAGAAAGCACACGAAGACGTTATTTGCCGCTCAATTATTTGCTGAATTACATTGCGTTTGATTTATTATCATAGACAGGAGCTACGACATGATAATCTTCAACGGTGAGGCAAATATATTCCTCGTATGCTACTCGGCAACGAAAGAACAAAAATTGCGAACGAAGCTACCTACCTACACTTTATAGAGCCTTCACTTCCTAAGGCGTAAGCAAAGAGGAGGAGTTACGCCTGGAATAACAACGTCGCGACTATAGGTACAGGAGGGAAGAAAAGTAGTTGATCCATTTACGTAAACTAGGAAATATCGCGATTTTGAGTTTGATATTTTCATTAGGTTTTTGTTTAATCAAAATACAGTACAGTATTAACAATAAGTGTTTTTACTCACGAACTGAGCTGTCCATGCTGACGTATACATTATGCAGTGCATATTGCACTCTCTACAGCACATTAGCGTACAATATAGAGAATGAAGTTAGATTTAAAAATAAATATTTAAACACAATTTTGAAAATGGTGGCCGTTCATTTCGACAGAGGCTTCAATTCTTTTGTGCATATTATTGTACCTAATTCCAATTAGACCTACCAGTTTCGTTCTTCGTACTAGTAACTCATGTTGAAATAATTCTGTACCTACTCTATAAAAGATTACCTTACGTACTGTAAATTTAATCTTCACTTCTGCCCGATCCGAAAAGATAAAATTACTCAGACATGCTATCTACTGTCCGTCCAAATAGTTTTGTCGTAGTGTCGTAGAAAGGGGGAAAATCACGTGACCGTTAATTACTTAACGAGGCTCTTTTATTTAAGTTATTTTAAACAGTTGTATAATATTACGTAGACGTCCAATTCCTAACAGAAATTAATGCTTTCAGAAAAGAACTAAGACAGCTCAGCTACTAGCCTTTACAGAGGGGCGAGTAGAAACGGGTGGAGGAAACCGGGATGCGACGTAGGCAAACGGACGACAGTACCTGTGCGAAAATATGATTCAATATTTAAAGCTCTTTCGTAAGTGAAAACGCGGAAATATTTCTGGAACGTACTATACTCACTAACACAGTACTGTTTACTATGACCGTAAAGCTACTTTGACTGCATACGCGGCCTTGGTTCTGTGTGGAGGAAGGTTGGAAGTTTACTAATAGAGGTGGTGGAAGTGAAGTACGAGTATATTAAAAAAACTCAGGTACAATAAAAATGAAGTAAAAATAAAATGATGTCCCTGTACAATGTAAGCCCACAGCCAAAAAAAATAAAGACAACTGAAATTAATTTAAATGACAATAACTGAAAATTATATTAATCATAATAACTTTCATTTTACGATGTAGAGTTATTCAAAATTAAGAGTTAAATTGAATTGCTCTTATTTTCTTCATTTTGTTCACAGTCTTAAAAATTCTGGTACTGGCTCAATAGATAAGAAATAAGGGATCATATTCACACACATTCTTAGCGCGGGGTGATATGATATGAATCCTGTAAAAGTAATCAGTCCATTGCAGGGGCTAGTTTAGCACGCTCGTAGCGCGGGCTAGCGAAATGTCTATGCGGGCTATTCCATATGAAATCGATCATTAAAAAACCATGCATTTTTTTATACTCTAATTTTTTCCCGATTTATACAAGGTGCTGAGGAGAGCGCATTTTCAAAAATATACTATCGAAAGTCAAACGGTTTTCGTATTGTCGAGCGACAAATTTAGCGTATTTTATAAAAACAAGGCTCTTTCAGCGCTCAGAACTCTGGGACCATTTACTGCAGAACATTGAACGGGAGCTCATTTCGAAGCTGACATTTGGTAGATTATGTTAAGAAGTAATACTTATTTTTACTGTATACAGACAGACAGATAATCTGATTTTACTTACTTTTAGGCTTTTTGCCCATTTGTAAAAATGTAAAAAATATTGAGAAAAAAACCTTGCATTATTAAGAGGGATTAGACATTGTTTGCTTAGTGGCTCGGCAATAAGTTTCGAGGGTATTAAATAAATTATTTTCACAGGCCTAGACTTGAACGGCGCAGTACCGCACGAACTGGCCGAAAGATGAAGATAAGCGAGCGTTGGGCGTCATTTTACTCCTGTGTTTATGAAAACTTGTAATAAAGCTAGCCCAGCTATGCGCTTCTAGACGAAACATCACGTGTTTGTCTCCTGGCCTTGCTTGCCTCGGCTAGCTCCTGCCTCACAGTCAGCTGGTTAGTTCAAGCGCGTACTATTTATTTTCTTTATTTGATATTTTCAAAACTTTCTTATCAACGGTGCACCAGTAAAAAATATGTGTTTATTTGTACTTTCAATGCGGAATCTAACCATATGTTTTAAAAATATTTTTTCGTGGGCAAAGGCGTCTTAATGAAGAAAAATCTAAATTTCTCCATTTCCATAAAAAGTGAGAAAAACTGTTTACATATCAATATAAACTCTCACTTTTCAGCATCAAAGTAAACCAAGATTTTGATCATTGGGTGAAAGGGTTTCGGAGCTACAATAGTTTAAAGTTGCTAGTTTTATGAAGATAGGATAAATTTAAATATTTTTAATTTAAACACTATGAAGTTCTGATGCCTCAAACTTTGCACAAAGCATTGTATTACAGTTGTCAACGGACAGAAAAAGTTTCATTGTATTTTAAATGCAAGGTCAATTTTCTCTATATTTCGGTCGATTTGAGTTGGAATAGCCCATGCATAGCACCCTATACTTTTTACATCACCATGACAACGAGTTCGTTTGTTACTGTACAGCAGACCTGAATTATATAGTAGAGTTGAATACCGCCGAACTATATTCCATACATACGAACAGCTTATTTCAGAAATGAATCTGAGTCACTTTTCTATACTTTCGAGAAAAACACAAAATAACATAACGAAATGTTTAATTTTTAGTTATACAAAACGCTTTGCAAGCATTGTTTACATGTGTGGTGCATAATTTACAATATTAAGAACAAAAGTTCAACCAGTTTACATCCAGAAAAATGTATTTAAAAATCACCGACAGAGATTCCTTTCTCAGGTTTGTGAGATCAGCTTAAAATATAAGCCAACGTACTATGGCAGGAACGAACATGATTTTAAAATCAAATGTAGGAAACAGAAAACGGATGTAGGTAAATTCTCATTTTTAAATAGAACTATAAATGATTGGAATGACCTACCTGCAGCGGTCTTTGAGGGCTGTCCTTCCTTAAGGAGATTCAAGAATAACTTAAAAAAAGTTGTGTATAAAGTGCAAATTAAAATTAAGTTGACATTCAACATTTAATTTTTTAAGGTGGCATGTATTTATCTAGCCTGACGAGTTTACTTCCTTGGTTTGAATT
This sequence comes from Periplaneta americana, assembly GCF_040183065.1. Classification (NCBI taxonomy): domain Eukaryota; kingdom Metazoa; phylum Arthropoda; class Insecta; order Blattodea; family Blattidae; genus Periplaneta; species Periplaneta americana. The sequence goes on from NC_091117.1 coordinate 219,498,328, forward strand.
GTAAATTATTTAAAAATAGCGTGTAAGAGGGCCTTAGACTAGAAATGTTCAGTTTAAATGTAGTTATGTTTATAAGTATGCGTAAGGATGTAATTATTTGACTTATTTGAACTATTGTATCAGTGAAGCGAGGTGAGTCAGTGAAGTTATGATTTTACAGTGCAGTGAACAGTTCCGATCAGTGATAATTTATAGCGTCAATGAAATGTGTTCTATAGTGTCAGTGAAATGTGTTACAGAGTGTCAGTGAAATGTGTGCTAAAGTGTCAGTGAAATGCGTCATAGTGCCACTACAGGGAATGAGATGAGAGTAAAGTGAAAGACTATTGAAACTTATGTAGGACCTATACATAATTATGTAGGTTGTATTGTAAAATTAGGTATTTTATTTATGTTCTATTATTATTGTGTTAAATTGTATTGTGTATAAAATTGTATATGTGTTGTAAAATTGTATTGTGTATTGTAAATTTTATTGTGTATTGTTTATATTGTATATACCACTGCCACCGGGTGCTTGCCCACTTGCAGTGTAAATAAATACATACATGCATACATACCTTCAATTCAATAAGCACAGGAAAGCTACATTTCGGTTGAACCACGTAATGTATGTTTCTCGTGATAATGGTTCAAACGACTGGAATTATTTATGTAGATGAGGGCGTGGTTAACATTGAGTCCTGAAATACTGCTGAATAAAGAAGACATATTAAGGGCGTGGTTTTCACTCAATTAAATTCTCTACTCTTGTTGCCACTGATAAACTTTAAACAAGTTTGTTTATTGCATTGCAATACATTGAGGTAGTTACATGAAATTAACTATCTTTGATGGCTTTCAGATTAATTAGATATTGTCATAAGTAAGCCAATATCTCATAAAATAAGTTTCTGTAATTTCTTCAGTTTCGAAAGCTTTCAGATATAGGAACTTGGACTGACATTTCTAAGATGTTCATTTTCAGTCGTAAAAAGAAGGAAGTTTCCATATACTTTATAGTCGTGATAAATTCCTAACTCTTTGGCTAAACGACAGTTGAGAATATG